>NC_059345.1:41738047-42038047 GCF_019703515.2 Myxocyprinus asiaticus
ATCCACACCCTCTCGGGCAGCCGCTGACAAGTGGAGCTCTGGCTTGCACACACTGGCCAAGATCATAACTTTAAGGAGCGAAACGGTGACACTCGTGACAAACTTTGAAGATTCGAACAACGCGTTAATCTGTAAGTGAGGTGGGACAGATGGAGAAATCTAAAAACTTTCGTATCGACGCGCTTCTGGCTGTTGACCCACCAAAAGTGCAGACCTCGCCACTGGCGCTGGTCACCTCTTCCATATCATCCTCTGAATGTGTCCAGGCGTCGGAGTTGAACACAAACTCCGAATCACTACGGACAGAGACTCCATCGCCCCCCAGGATATCGTCTTGCGGCTTCATTCCCAAACCGGGTTTCTTGAACTCTCCACATTCAGGCATGGTCGGACTACACCCTCAGAGTAGCACGGGGATTGCTCCGCAAGCTCTCTATGGTCATCCAATGTACACTTACTCAGCAGCAGCGCTGGGTCAGCACCCGGCCCTGTCCTACTCCTATCCTCACGGGTCGCACCACAATCATCCAAATGACCCCCTCAAACTGACCGCCAGCTCCTTTCAGCTCGATCACTGGCTGAGGGTCTCAACTGCAGGAATGATGCTCCCCAAGATTTCAGATTTCAACAGTAAGTTAGCCCACTTTTGAAATGCATGTGGCAATACTGTGACCACAAATATGGTGTGTTGGGACACTAAATACACTTCAACATTAATTATATCGAATGAATTATTTTGTCTAATTTAGCGTATATGGCCATGCACACCACTCTTTTATAAGCAAATACCCTGATAGCACACGCACATCACTCAGACGGCTATTTGATGTGTGTGTTTACATATTTTAGGTCGTTTGCTCTTCTGCAATAGGTCTATAGTTTCCTCTTGGATGTCTATGAGACAGTCAGCAGAATGTTTGTAAATCTGATCTTTTTAAGATGTTTAGCAGATGTTCATTAAAATGGAGTGCTTTCCAGATGAAACTCGGAGATCATGCACTGTGAAACATTTCCGTAATTTTTACGGTAAAAGACTGTAAAAATTAATTGATTAACCTTAAAATATATGGTAAAAATATAATACATTTAACAGGACAATACATGTAATTTTACGGTAAAATAATGTAAAAAGTATAATTTTACCGTATAGTTAACATTAAAAATTTATTTTATGTTTAACAAGGGAGTACATGTACTTTTTGCAGTAAATTATTGTTAAAATTATGGTAAAAAATAAATAAATAAATAATCGGGTGTTCCCAGAATTCCCTGCGTGACCCATCACATTTCATTATATTTTATGGGAATAGTTATGTTTCTTCTTATTTGTAATATCAGTTCTGTACATTAGGGTGTTCTGTTTTATATTTGATGTAGTTTAGTTAATGTTTATTGCATTGTTATAATTTCACATGTGTTACGCTGACGGTGTTTAGTGTTTGTGTGAGTGACACTGAGCACTGTCTCTATATCTTTATTGGTCATTGCTTCAGGAAGAACCGCTCTTGATGAACTATATGTCATAATGTGTCTTTCTGTAATTATTACAGTGATGAACTATAGTCTACATTATAAAGTGAAAAGCTAAATTATATAGTTCTAGACTGTTAGTGTATCAAGTTTACATCACTTAATAATATAAATGGCAACCATACGTGAAATTACATTCCGCCAAACCTGAAACACGGTCACCGTATTATTTACTGTAAATGTTTGGCAACCACATCTGCCGGTAATTTACCGTAAATATTACCTTTTTTTCCCCTTCCTTTTTTACAGTGTGGCTAGCCATTTTTTTTACTTGTAAACTTTTATTTCCATCGGAAAACTTATTTTTGATTTAATTATAAATTGGTGAGCTTGCAGGATAATTTTTTTTTTATCATCAGCAAGTAGCCTACTTAAGCTGAAACAAGAAAACTTTGAACTTGATAACAAATTTGCTTCCCCAAAATACTGTTTTGAGATCTGGTCAGAGCAACATTACAATAGCCAGATACAGCATGTGTTTGCAGGGTCATTTCGTAAAAGTGAAGGACACTTTCTTTTAAAGATGAGCTAAAATGGACAGATAATGGACAGAGGGAAAGTGACGGACGAGTGTGAAAGGCACAGCCTGCCAACTGTGTACACTGCAGACACTGTCTTTCTGTTCCGCTGCTCGTCTGCAAATGTTCTCAAACCTCTCCCAAACAAATCAGATATGGGGTGGAAATGTTATCAGGACTACTGACAATGCCGTGGCAAATAGAGGCTATGTGTGAGAATTGCTCTGACGCTTTTTAAGAATGAGATCTTTTAACATTTCTTGGTTGGTTTCCAAATGCACGGTTACCGTGCTATGGTGTAAATTAAACGATGTACATTATTAATTGTAACTTTGTGGTGCACTAACACTACTGCTGGGTTTTTGCTGAAATAAACGGTGTGTGAAAAGAAGGGTCCACAGGTCCACTGCCCGTATAATGTTGCTAACATATAGATATCAACATGTGTAGACATCATTCTATTTTTTTGCAGTGTTTTGCAACACATAGCCATTTGTGCAGAAATAGAGATGCAATTAAAAAAAAATTATCATGTTAAATTAATAGCTGTATTTTTAATTCTGCAGGTCAGGCGCAGTCCAATTTACTCGGGAAGTGCAGAAGACCAAGAACCGCGTTTACAAGCCAGCAGCTCCTTGAACTTGAGCATCAATTTAAACTGAATAAATATCTCTCGAGACCCAAACGCTTTGAAGTGGCCACATCATTAATGTTAACAGAGACGCAGGTAAACCCTCTTTTTTCCCCACTGGCTTGTCTTAACTCATTGACTGAATAAGCACTAAGCTACTGTTGTGATAAATCCATTTTTATAATAGGGCCTACGTCCAATGGTTGAATAGATTTTTTTTATTGTATTTTTATTTATTTTTTTAAGACCTTCAAATTGTATCTATGGCTTATTAACATCAAAGTGCCAAATTCGATTGCATTTGCTCTTAATACATTTTTTAAAACATGTTTTAGTTATAAATATAGGCTAATGTTATGATTTTTATTTTTCCAGGTGAAAATTTGGTTTCAGAACAGGCGTATGAAATGGAAGCGCAGTAAAAAGGCAAAAGAACAAGCCGCTCAGGAGGCCGAGAAACAGAAAGGTAAAAACAATCAGGACGGATCGGAGCAGAAGGATTATCAGAAGGTAGACTCAGTGAAAAGTAACAGAATACGGGACTTTAGAGACAGTGACGACGAAGAAGGGGATACTTATATGTTGCATTCATCTGATTGTTCTTCCGACGATGAACGAACCAACGGCAGTGACATTAGTCCACAACAATGAGACCTTTCGTTGTTCATAAAAAGACTTATACGCGAAATATGTGATTTGCATGTTTTATCATCCAGCAGTCATTATGGAAATCAGAGATCGATTTGGCCAGGCATGCTGAGAGGAGGACATCTTCGTAACACATCCAAACATTGACTGGATTCTTCTTCTGAAGGTAGCTTGATGTTATGGTTGCTGAGCATGTGGTAAAATAGCATTACATCATGCAAAATGAGTATCACTATCAGTAATAATTAGCATCATGTTCCTCTTCGATAACCACTGCGTGTTAGAGTTGATTTCTGAACTCACAACACGTTCATATCTACGAGCACCATATGCGATCTGTTTATTTTTATACAATGTATTTATAACGAAATGGCTTTTAAAATGCATGTGAAATATTGTTCTGTGAATAAAATTATTTTTCCCCCCATTTTTGATTTTTAATATGTTAACACATATGCTGTAGCAATGTTAAAAAAATCACTCGGAAAAATCCAAGATTCCTTGTAACTGTGGATGGAAAAGCCTCAATAGGAAAGGATGGCTCTGAAGCGGTCTCTGTTGTCAGTGGCATGGTCGGGTCATGGGAATCGCTGTTTATAGAGCTCTCATATCCGTGCAAATGTGCGAGTGAGCATACTCGAATATGGCGAAACATTTCTCACCACAACAGCAATGGGCACCCAATAATGAACCTTTGAGACACAGTCCATCTATCATCAGAGCACATCAGAGGGGCTATTTTTAGGTGCCGTGTCGCCCATATCTTGTATATTAAACTGGTTTTATTTAGCCCAAAGTTTATTTCATGTTCACAGAATAATGTAGTTAGCCTATAGCACGCAGATAGGGACAGAGAAACTTGTAGCCTACTTTGAACGGACATCAGATGAAAATGATAAAGAAAAAATGTGAGTGCGGGATTAGGCTACTCGATAAGACTATTTTAATGGTCTTTTCGGCAATCTAATTGAGGTCTACTTCGCATAAGTGCATTTCCTCCTTTATTAATAATGACATGCTTTATTAGGTAATAAACCCAGAGATCCATCTGGTCTTTGCCAAGGAGCTTCTTCGAATCAATTAGAGGACATTTAAATATAATCACCATCCACTCCCATCAGTCCGGGGCCATGAGAACTATCTATTCGGAGACTGAATGTGAGCTAAAAATGCACCCCATGTTTCATATAGTAAGCCACTTTCAGCAGTTGTTTAGGGGCCTCAAAATAATATTTTGCTATTTGTTCCACACCACTTATTGCATAATAAGCCATGGATTTTGGTGAACCAATTCTTCACAAGCTGTTCCCTATTCATTGCTCAAAAAACAGTGTTGACCTGTCTTAAATTTAGCCATGCATAGCAGGAGAGACTTTGAAAACAGACTCTCTTATTGCGTTATAGAAAGGCCTACACAATATGCTTTAGACTTTTGTGTGGCAAGCAGACTTTTGTATTCATACTGAAGATGATGTTGACTTGATAACTCGCATGATGATAATTTATAAAATGTTGTATTTAATGCATGCGTTGGAAAAAGGTAGGCTACTGTCAGGGGTTTTCAAACTGGGATTTGGGGACCTCCAGTGGTCCGCGAGGGGGTGCTAGGAGGTCCCAGAGAGAGAGAAAAAGTTTTCATAGATGTAAAAAAAAAGAAAATAATAATAATAATATATATATATATATATATATATATATATATATATATATATATATATATATATACACTAAATGACATTATTTCAATTCCAGTATAGTTTACATGTTTCTCTTCGAATTAATACTTTTTATTTTTTTATTTTATTTTATTTATTTTATCCCCTTTTCTCCCAATTTGGAATGCCCCATTCCCACTACTTAGTAGGTCCTCATGGTGGCGCGGTTACTCACCTCAATCCGGGTGGCGGAGGACAAGTCTCAGTTGCCTCCACTTCTAAGGTCGTCAATCCACACATCTTATCACGTGGCTCGTTGTGCATGACACTGTGGAGACTCACAGCATGTGGAGGCTCATGCTACTCTCCCTGATCCACGCACAATTCACTATGCGCCCCATTGAGAGCGAGAACCCCTAATCGCGACCACGAAGAGGTTACCCCATGTGACTCTTTCCTCCCTAGCAACCGGGCCAATTTGGTTGCTTAGGAGACCTGGCTGGAGTCACCCGGGTTAATACTTTTAATATAACTCAAATATTGGGTAGAAAAAAGATACACTGTCAAAGTAATTATAAAGTAGGCTAAATATTTTTCAGATAATATTTTAATTTCTTTATGAAATTAAATGAATTTTTCTTTAAAAAAACTAAATAAATTAAATTGTCTTCATGAAATAACAAAAATTATTCCCACACATTTTAAATTGGTTTTAATACCTGAAAAAATATAGGAACATTTAGACATTTTAGGAGTCCTTGACATCAAAAATTTTGAAAACCCCTGTACTAGACGAAAGCATTTAAAACAGCAACAGGAATTCCCCAGAGGGGAGAGCTAACAAAAGACTGTTGAAATGATGAAAGAGGGTCCAGTTTAATGCATAATATAACACTTTATGTATGTTATGAACTAAGTCCAGTGATTCAAGATAGCTTATGGCAGAAATTATTTATATAATGACTTCTATAGCCTCCACAAGTTACTGCAGTTTGAGATCAACCTCTCAACAGGAGAGTTTTTTCCAAACATCATCCCATCAGTGGGTCACATTGTGATTTCAGTATATGAAAATATTTACAGAACTTGGTACTTGGTAGTCATTTTACTGCCATACTGGGAAACATCAATTAAAGAGCATAAAGAAAAAGAGGTTATCCTCAAAGTTTATCTAAAAATATTGAATTTGTGTGAGCAATTTATTTGAATTACTACTGTATAATTGGCATGTAATATGGAAATAACCTGGCCACCTTGAACAGGTAGCAGTTAGTTTAGGAAGCACTAGTTACTGGTTTAAAGTCTAATTTACCCTACCTGTATGTTTGCCCAGCTGTGTAAGTACAAAGAACTCAACCTTATCAGTGCCACTAACACCCACTAACGATCGGTGAGCAACACATAAGTGAGCAAGGTGGGATAGTCTCTTACATGAAGGCCTGGATGATACAGTTAAATGAGAGACAAAACATACTGAAAGTAAATACATCTAGGATTAGCCATATAATATGGATGTGTTAAAACTATACTCATTGTAATTTGTCAATAGGGACCCAGTGCCAGTAATTCTTTGCCAGATATCTTTGCCTGAGATTTAAGTACAGGAATTGTATGAACTAAAGCATAAGATAAAGATATTAGAACATTTTAAGATGAATGCTGTCACAATTCTCATATATGTGACTTGCTCTTTTGTAGAGGAACATGTAATATCCTAACAAACATTATTCTAGCTGTGGTGTTATCAGTTCAAAGCAACTTTGCTTCCTATTGCCAGTTCAATCTAGGGTCAGTATCAACCTTCCTATGGTCTCACACAGACAGACAATAGCCACTAAAACACACATACTAGTGACAATCACCTGTGTGTATCTTAGTGGGCTGGACCTCCATTATACGTTTCTTCTCACATATGGTGACAATGCTGTCTTTGTGAAGGGCTGGAAAAGTGGGCCATCTGTAGGTAACCCTCACTTTTTCCAGCTCTGAAACTGTGAGAAAAAAGCAGCCAGACTGATGTGTCATTATTACGGGTTCTAATGTGACAGTCTTTGTGATAAGAGTTAATTAATCAGACCTAGTGAATATAATTGAACAGTTAACTCTTTCAACACTAAGTCAGTTACCTTTGGTAACTGCCATAATGCAACAGCCAACATAGAACAACACTCAATTCCTGATCCTTAAACAGGAATATATCCTAAGACAGAGGTACAGCACTAAAGAGAATGGGCAAAGAAGTTTGTTCCATAGCTGGAGAGATGGTGATGTTTCCGATGCCTGACCCTTGATGACCGAAGCTCATCCTCAGATTATTCCATCCTGTGGATTGATGTCAACAATGCCAATGTTGCTAATTAATTAACCATGGGCATCAAATGTAACGGTAACCCTCTGCTATGCTACGCCAGCCAGTCATGTCCGGAGCACTGCTGCATGCGCAGTTACTCCAAGTAACTGCAATGAGCCCATATTTCATCCTGTGTCTGTGAAAACATACATGTTTGTGCTCTTTATTGAACTAAGTTAATACAGGGCTATTTACAGAGTTAAAGGGATAGTTCACCCAAAAATGAAAATGATCTAATTTACTCACCCTCATGCCATCCCATGAGGGTCCTTACTATGCAAGTGAATGGTAATCAGATCTTTGAAGCTAAAAAAAAAAAATCACATATATGCCACATAAGTCCCCCCGCCCCCCTTTGTTTTTATTACCATAAATCTCTTTCACTTTCAAAATGTGAAAGAATAAAAAAAGAAAAAAAAAGAAAAAAAAGTGGATAAAGTACAAAAGGACTTAAATATTGATCTGTTTCTCACTCACATTTATCATATCGCTTCTGAAGATATAGATATAATTACTGGAGTCTTATGGATGACTTATGTGTCCTTTATGTGATTTTTGGAGCTTCAAAGATCTGGTCACCATTCACTTGCATTATATGGACCTACAGAGCCGAGATATTCTCCTAAAAATCTTCGTTTGTGTTCTGCAGAAGAAAAAGTCTCTGACTCTGGCATAATTCAAGAAGAAAACAGCCTTTTTGATTTCTAGTTATGTAATTCTATAACATGCACTAAAATTTTACTTAAAAAAAAAAAAAAAATAAAATAAAAATTCCAGCAAAAAAGCAGCTTTTATTATTATAACATATGTGGCAATATTATATAACATATGTGGCAATATTAAAAATGGACAAAAAAAAAAAAAAAATTATCTTCAAGTTTAAATTTCTTTATAAATATCTTAAGATAAAACATACTAACATGCCAATGACTGGCATGTGTCTTAAGGTCTGCATACAGGTCTAGTCATTGCATGACTCAAAGTAGTAATATTTATTACAAGGCTTTTTGAGTCCAATGCATCTTGCACACATTCGCACAATATTTCAGAAACACAGCACATAAACCTAGATGTAACAACTGTATGAGTGGCAAGAGCTCTATAGCTTGAGTTTGGTGTCCCGGGCCTCCATGGCCTTGGTATTGACATCGGCTCTGTCCATTAGTAGCTTGGCCTGCTCAGCTGGTTCTTGTGCATGAACGTTTCAGAGTAGAAAGTGACTGACGAAAAGCTTCAAGCCTTCCAGAAGCATTCCCAGCTTGGGAACTCCAGAGATCCTGGCACACAATGGAACGCACGCACGCGCACGCGCACACACACACACACACACACACACACGCAGATATTGACACACTTGGCCACACACAGAAGCCATTTTAAAATCTACTTGGGGTGCCCTACACAATATATTTTCGCTCCGTTCAGAGCTTTCATATTTGATTGTTTTTTTTTAAAACAATTGTTCTATATTTAAACATTTGCACTGACAAATGAATATATAAGCATAATGTTATAATTGTTATATCTAAGCTAAATACATAAATCAATTTCCTCTTCCTTTTTCCATTTCATTCATAGTTACAATTTACAATATTGTCATTGTGAACAAAACCTAAACATTTTTCTAAATAGTAATGTCATGCTTTTGCCTTCCATAATTACAAAAATAATGTATTTGTCTGACCTATGCCCTTAATGAATTAGAAGTCTGTAAACCATTAATGAACATTTATATATATGAATAATATTCATTTTTGTACAAACACTCACCAAATATGTTGACAAGATCCTCTGGCTCTGTTTCTCTAAGAAGCTTCAAGAGAATCTGTTTCAGGAATTTGACTTCAGGCTTATCAAGCTCTCCAAACTCAATAGCCTAAAAAAAAAAAAAAAAAAAAAGAGAAAGATAAGACATCCTTAAGCATCTAAGTGATTCATACAGAGAACTGGAAATATAACATTACACACAGTACAAATCATACATGAATTATCTTGGAGAGGGGTGGGCAAATATTACCTTAAGAATGGAAAGAGAAATACACTTCTTGTATAAAAGATGTGTGACCAACTGGACAAGGTTACCAAAGGACCTACTGGAAAGGTTTGCCAGGTCTTTGAACTTATCCCATAAACTGAACTGAAAGGTCATCTAAAGAACAGAAGGAAAGGAGATTAATACAGAATTTACATTTTACAAAATAGATTCAATTCATAATTCTCATACACAATGGCAAGATAAAGTATGTGAACCCTTTGGAATTAGCTGGTTTTCTGCATCAATTGATCATAAAATGTGATCTCATCTTCAAAGTATAGTCAAACACAATGTGCTTAAGCTAACAACACACCAACAGTTATAATCTTTCATGTCTTTATTGAACACATTCCATTAAACATTCACAGTGCTGTGGAAAAAGTGAACCCTTGGATTTAATAACTGGTTGATCCTCATACGGCAGCAATAACTCAACCTAGCATTTCCGGTAGCTGCAGATTAGACCTGCACAACGTTCAGAAGGAATTTTGGACCGTTCTTCCTTGCAGAACTGATTCAGCTCAGCCATATCTTTACGATGTCTGGTGTGAATGGCTCTCTTGAGGTCATTCCACAGCATCTCTATTGGGTTAAGGTCTGGGCTCTGACTGGGCCTCACCAAAAGGTGGATGTTCTTTTTTTGAAGCCATTCTGTAGTGGATTCACTTAGATGTTTATAGTCATTATCCTGCTGCATCACCCAACCTCTGCTGAGCTTCAGCTGGTGCACAGCCACCCTGACATTATCCTGTAGGATGTGGGATGATGTTTTTATGTTGGTATGCGGTTGCCCTTTTTAGGCCATCCGTAGTGCTGCGTGTTCTTCCCAAACAATTCAACTTTAGTTCCACAAACATTACCCAGTAGCGTTGTGGTCTTTGGCAAACATCAGTCGTGCAGCAATGTTTTTGTTGGAAAGCAGCGGCTTCCTTCGTGGTGTCCTGCCATGGACACCATGGCTGTTTAATGTTTTCTGTATAGTAGACTCATGAACAGAGATGATAAACAGCTCCAGTGAGTCATTAAAGTTTTTAGTTGTCACTTTTGAGCTCACTGAGTATTCTGCGGTGTGACCTTTGAGTCATCTTGGCTGGACAGTCACTTCTAGGGAGAGTAGCCACAGTACTAAATCGTCTCCATTTATAGACAGTTTGACTAACTGTGGACAGATGAATAGCTAAGATCTTCAAGATAACTTTGTAACCCTTTCTAGCTTTATGCAAAGCAAACATTTTTGATCGTGGGTCTTCTGAAATCTATTTTTTGTGAGGCATGGTCCACGTCAGCAGATGCTTCTTGTGAATAGCAAACTCAAAATGTTTGAGTGATTTTTAGAAGTTAAAGTAGCTCTAACCCACACCTCCAATCTCGTTTCATTAATTGGAGGCCAATTTGCCAACTCCTGACTCTAATTAGCTTTTGTTGACATCTTTAGCCTAGGGGTTCACTTACTTTTTCCACAGCACTGTGAATGTTTAATGGAATGTGTTCAATAAATACATAAATATTTTAATTGTTTGTTTTGTTAGCATAAGGACACTGTGCTTTGTCTACACTTGTGACTTTGATGAAGATGAGATCAAATTTTGTGATCAATTAATGCGGAAAACCAGCTGATTCCAAAGGGTTCACATACTTTTTCTTGCCACTGTGATAAACAGCAACCAGCAACTAATTGGGTGTAAGCAGATTGACTTGAAAAAGCAATATTTGTATAATAAAGACATTTTTAAAACACTTTTGTATACTTATAATATTGAAATGACAATTGTACGTTATTGTTATATCAGAATGAACTACTTAAAGTAAAACAAAATAATTTGTATTTAAATATGTATTAAGAATAATCTGAAAGTTCTTTGCTTGAGCATAATTTTTTAGCGGCTTCTAATGCAGTGAAAACAAACAATCACTGCTGTTCCACTTTACCTAGAACCGTCAGTCATGTGAGCAAAATGCCTCTGCAAGAACGGCACAGAATCTATTAAAACTTTTGTCTTACAGGCAGCAGTCCATTAGAACATGAACAATTTCCTGTTCTTGCTGATCTTGCAGTCCTAGCCTGAGAGAAAGAAAAAACAATCAGCTACCAGTAAATGAGCAATTCATCATTTGGTTATGCTTGGAACACAGGAAGAAAACAGCTGGGTGTCTGGTGACATGCAATTGAACTAATAACTAAATGTAACAAATATTTCGGTGTGTGTTGTAATTGGTTACCATGGTTCTCTTTACAGAATACCTCTCATTTTCCTGTTTTTAACCTAAAATAACAGAAGCTTTCACTTTCTATTAAAACAGATCCATTAAAACAAAACATTTATGCATCATTACTATTATACTTTTCTCTCACAAGCAGGTCTGTAAGTAAACTAAAAAGTGCCACTTTGAAATATATTTTGGTCATTGTGTAGTCATGTACATAATTTAATTGTGTAAACATCTTACAAAGCATTTAAGTTATGAAACCAAACATCATCTAATCAGCCACTAGAATTGACAAATGATCCAACATTAGTTGCATGTTTTGGAATAACAATTACTTTTCCAGAAATCGTGACTGCATCAGATTTGCAATTAAATAGTGCAAACTGCTAATTGTGATTAAAAATTTGCCAAATGCAAAAACATGGCTAACGCAAGTGAAAATCAATTAGAAAAAAAAAAAAAAAAAAAAAGAGCATGAGAGCATGGATTAGAGGTAAAAGTATGCTGACAAACCTTAGAAGTTTCTCAAACGTATCCAAATATTCTTCACTTGACATAATCTGATGTCTGTGTTCATTCTTTGTTTGCGTGCAAGCTCCAACATCTTTGCGTTGTACTGCAAATTCGTAAAGAGATGTCAAAATTTCAGATGTAAATCTGTGCCTGGACCTTGACCCTCAACAAAGCCAAAATATACTCAAAAGCACCAAATGGAGGCACAAAACAGAAATACATTAAATGTTTCTGGGCTGCGAGAAACAGTTCATCAGAGCATTTAAATAACTGATGAAAACCATTCCCACATGGGCAAAAACCTCATAACATTCTTTTCACTTTTTCCTTACTTGGAACGGTGGGCTGGCTGGGTTGTCTTGTTTTCGTGGTCATTAATCATAGGTGCTCCACTCCAGGAAGATCCCACAATCCACCAATGGCCAACATGCTCAGCATCCAAAAGATTCTCAAGTGAGACTCTCAACTTCACTTCACTGCTGTGAATCTATTAGGAGTCAAGAGGAAAAGACAGTTTTACAGCACTAAACAGTTAAAAAAGTGTTACAAACCGTCCTTTCAATTCTCAGATCAGTGTGGCTATATCAAACGATGGAGTTAGTCTGCCCCCCAGTGGACAGGGCAAGTAGTACATGTAGTAATGCAACAATAATACCAAATATTTATTAGGCCAATTAGGGTTAAACCCATAATATGTTTCAGGTTATTCTGACAAATGCTGTGTTCAACTAGTGAAAGAAAAAAATGTAACAGCACAGCTCAAAGCAAGGTCATTTAATTAAATAAATAAGCTTGTATTTTGAGTTGTGTGGTTAAATGTTTTCCTTTATATATTTATGCCGTAAAGGTGTGTTTACTCATGTCTTTTTAAATTGAACAGCTTGTAAACAGCAATTTTAGGGTTGTTGTATCACAAGGCCTCCACCTTATTAATAAATAACTTGCAAATTAATAACGCCAGTAATGCGAAAATAGCATCATAAATTTTCTGCTGTCCTCTGAAGTTTCCTTACTTTCTCCATAGGTTCAGGATCATAACCTGGAATCTTCCAGCACTGTCTCAAACAATCTAATCTGACAGGCAGGCCCAAAAAAAAAATTAAAAAAAAAAAAAAAAAAAAAAAATAATAATAATAATAATAATAATAATAATATATATATATATATATATATATATATATATATATATATATATATATATATATATATATAAAATCAAATCAATAAAACCTATTCTAAACAAAAAAGTTTTAATCTGAGTTTTAAACTGGGAAATAGAATCCAACTGGCAAATATGCAGTGGTAAAGAATTCCATAATTTCGGCGCAGAACAACTAAAAGCCCTTGCACAGAAATAAATTAATTTAAAATTTGGAACAGTCAATAAGTCTGCAGAAGATGATCTTAAAGAACATGAAGGAATGTATAGTTGAAGAAGGTCTGATAGATAAAGAGGAGCCAAATTATGAAGAGCTTTGTAGGTGAGCAACAACATTTTGTAATGGACATGATAACGAACAGGAAGCCAGTTTAGCTGAAAAAGAATAGGTGTAATATGGTCAGAAGTACGTGTACGGCTAACAGTCCTTGCCACTGAGTTCTGAATTAACTGCAGTCGGTGAAGTTGTTTTTCAGGAACACCAAATAAAAGAGAATAACTGTAATCAATCCGTGATGTTACTAGAGCATGAATAAGGACTTCAGTACTGTGTTGAGAAAGTGAAGAACGGAGTCTAGCAATATTACGTAAATGAAAAAATACAATACGTGAAATATTATTAATATGAGAGCCAAAAGAAAGCAAACCATCAAATATAACAACAAGGCTTGGGTGGAAATACTAACTGGGCAGTTGTCAATAAGCAGAGTAAAAGAAGGGAGAGAGGAAATATTAGGTTATGTAAATATGTACAACTATGTATCATCTGCGTAAAAATGGAAATTGTCATAAGTGCAAAAAATATTACCAAGGGGTAAAATATAAATGATAAATAAAAGCGGATCCAACACTGACCCCTGTGGAACATCGTGAGTAACTGATACTGGCTCTGATTGAACATTCTTAATCTGTACAAACTGTTTTCTATCATTTATCATTATCAGTTACCCCAATACAAGCCAATTGATCTAATAATACTGAATGACTAATGGTATCAAAGGCAGCTCTAATATCTAGAAGAATAAAAATGATAACAACTGTCAGATCAAGTTGCTTTCCATTGTGCTCAAGCTTGTTAATTTTTTCTTGACATAATTTAATCAACAATAAACCATGACTAAAATTTTTTTTTAATGGCTCATGACCTGATCAACATGGCCATAATCTAGCACTATAACAATATCGTCACAGCATTCTACAATGCTGTTGCACTTGAGATCTATCTTTGCTTTTTATAAGCACTGTCTAGTAGCTCTTATTAGTAGAACTACTTTCGAGTAAATGTAAAAAAATGGCTAGGTGGTCTTCTTGGAGAAAATGTGATGGTCTACAGTCTTACTTTTGTCTGGTCCTGAAAACACTCCCCTTCAGTGCTGGCTTTCCGCTGAGTCTCCGAGATGAGCTGCTTAAGAGTGAGTGGATCATCCTTTCTCAGAGCAAAACCAACATTCTTCAGCACTATAGCAGAACCAGCTCTATATCCCTTGAGCTGAAACATGTCACAAGCTTCTTAAGAATGTCAAAGACCAGGAAAGCGTGGACCACATGGAAGTTGTAGAGATGGGCAATAATGGAAATCAAACTGATGATCTACATTCTCCAGAAAATGAGCTCCAACCTCAGAGGGAAAAACAAGAGAGAAAGTGAGAGGTTAGTCATATAACGGCATACCACTGAGATTAACTAACAAGCTTCTCAATTTGTTTGTGGTGGACCATATTGCTGCTATGGCAAGTGTATGAACCTGTATAGTGACCTTAACTCAGATTACATACCTCCAAGCCAACAGCATGGTGCAGAACACTGACGAGTAGGATGTGCTCCATCAGAAGCCTGGTAGAGAGAGTGAGTGAGTGTTCATCAGTGTATTGTTTATGTGTCATGTTTAGTTATTTGAGTGTATGTGTGCGTACGCAAGCCTGAAACATACACATTCAAAATCAAAGAATGAGCAACTATATCATTATAGATGATATAACCTTTCAAGAGCAGGGGTGACACAAGCAGCCAGCAGAATATCAGTGAGTGTATCATTCATGTCCTTCCTGCTAGTGTTCATGTACAGCTCTTCGAGCTGACTGCTGATGGATGCCATATTGGGCTGGCTTAAACTTTTAAACACAGGGCAGAGTTAAACATGTGAGCTGATCACTGAATTTCATACAGTCTGTCACCTGATTGGCAGAGGTATTTAGGTATTTAAAAAGACAACTCTTCAAAACCCCAGATAACATCCTCTTATCTCCTGTGGCTGAGGTCTAACCTGTTTATGAGACCTTTTACATTGCGCTTCAGTTTCTCCAGCTCAGCTTTGCGTTTGCTGTCCAAGACTTCTCGTAGGTGAGGTGGAACATACTTGCTCACTGTAGCAGGATTCTGTAAGAAAATACCAGCATGGATCAACAGGACATAAAAGCATTACTAGGGATACACCAATATGAAAATTTCTGTCCATTAACGATTTTAGCAAAAACTTTAGGCCGATACCGATATTTTGCCATTCTCCATATTTTGTCATCAGATCAGTGTTTTACTCAGGAATGCTTAAACATATATAAAGAGGTACAAAAGCTATTTTACTGTTCTAACAGTAACTAATTTCCAATATAGTGTACTGTATATAATTTCCAGTATAAGGACGGGCAAGGAGGAGGCGGGAACTGGCTGAACAGTCAACATAGTTTAATGGTAAACAAACTTAAACCAACATAAAACATAAGGACACACACAACGCGGCCACGTGCATCTCTCTCTCTTGAACTGGCGTCTCCAGCTCCCCTTTATCTCGCTCGCTCGCTGCTCAGCTGATTCAGCGCCAGCCGTGCAGCCTCACGGCCTGGCCACGTCCTCCTCCTTGTCACACTCTGTAGTAAAAGTCTGCTGGTTTTAAAGCGTTTTGAATGGTTTCCCTCATCTTGTAGCATATACTGTAGGTAAATGCCACTTTCACAACTGTCATGTCCGTTTATGGTGTTATTTCTGCATTAACATGAGAATGAAAAATAATACAATTTAAATATTACATGTTCTTAGGAGTGCAACCCTTCTACATTACCGTGGCTATTCTTATTTCTGAATTGTGCATTTAAGTTGACAGAATTTTTACAAAGTGTGTAACTAATTAATTATTAAAGGGATAGTTCACCCAAAAATTCTCATCATTTACTCACCCTCATGCCATCCCAGATGTGTAAGACTTTCTTTCTTCTGCTGAACAAAAATGAAGATTTTTAGAAGAATGTGGAGTGGGACATGGTTGTGTGTCTGTCAGTGGGGAGAAAGGAAGCAGTAAGAGCCATCACCTGATGGTTATTGACTCTAGACACCTATGTCTCATTTCAGTGACTGCATAGACTGGCTTTAAAAGGCTGGCGGAACGCCAGACCAGGAGAGAGAGTCCAAGCCACACACACCTCCTGAAGCTCTACGCTGAAAAGCTGTTTATTGATTGATTGATTGATTGATTTGCATTTGTACTGACAGTTATCATTGAAGCTGTGTGTGCAAAGTGAAAAGACATGCTGGAAAGCATATTTTGAGTTAAATCCTGAGAATAAAAGTAGACTTACGTGGACTGCAATGCCGACTCCCGCGTCCTTCTTTCCCCCTTTAACCTGAAGAACGTTATAAAGAATATCTCAGCTCTGTCCACACATTGCATGTGAATAGTGACCAGACCTTTCAATCTAAAAAAATAAATCACATAAAGGCAGTATAAAAGCAATCCATATGACTCCAGTGGTTAAATATATGTGCTCTGAAGTGTAGGTGGGAAACAGATCAATATTTAAATCCTTTTTTTACTATAAATCTCCACTTTCACTTTCAGAATGTGAAAGCAAATGTGAAAGTGGAACTTTATAGTAAAAAAGGACTTAAATATTGATCTGTTTCCCACCCACACCTATCATATCACTTCAGAAGACATGGATTCAGGGTTCGTACAGATGCTTCAAAGTTAAATTCAAGGACTTTCAAGGACTTTTCAAGCACATTTTTATTTGTTTTCAAGGACTATGCTCGAGATGTCATTAAAACAAATTATTTTTGTTAATTTTAAATAAAAATATTTTAACCATTCAGTTAATTTATTTTTTATAAAACACCCCTTATTACAAGTACAACAATGAGCATCTTTAACTACATATTCTCACAGTAACAATTCTTGGTTCATTCATGATGAAATTGATGTGCAATTGTAGTGTGCTCCCTTAAAACGTACTTCACTTTCCAACAAACGTGAATAACTGGGTCTGTAAACAGTAGTCCATATGACTCATCCATGTTTTCTCCAGTCACTTAACAGATTTATATGAGGAACTGACTGAAATTAGAAATGAGTCACTCTCAAAAAATTTGACATTCCAACTTACAAAATATTGAAATTGTCACATATTCCCTGTTTCGTATTGACTTTTAAGTTGAAATTCTGGTTTAGTTCCCTGTTCCTGTTTCCTGTTAATTTTGTAGTCTTTGTAGTTTCTTTTCATGATTGGTTTTCCCCTGATTGTTTCCCCAGGTGTTCCTCGTTCCCTTGTTTTCCCCTGGTTTCTTTGTCAGTCTTCATCTTTTTTATGCTGTGGCTTGTTCCCTGTGTTTTGTTTCATTATGTTCTGAGTTACCTAGTTTACTTTTGTTTTATTAATAAAAGGCTGCATTTAGATCCTCATCCCTCTCCTGTCTTGTCACAGAAAGACTGACCGAGAAATGGATCTAGCGGCCGTTAGGATTCTACTCCTTCAGCAAGGGGATCGTCCAGTTGAGGATCACGCCCGTGAGTTTTTAGAGCTGGCAAACGTAGTGCACTATCCAGACAGCTCTCTGGTGGTTTTCTTCTGGGTCGGTCTGAATAATGCACTGAGGGAACTCATGCCTCCGACTGATCCTCACTGAAACGCTCGGCAATTATGTGGAGAAGGCTCTGGAACTTAGCGGTTCCCCTTATACAGTGGATTATGGTGGGAACCCCGGGCCAAAACCTGTGTCCACGGCCCCTGTCTCGAAGCCTTCCACGGCCCCTGTCTCGAAGCCTTCCACGGCCCCTGTCTCCAAGTTGTATGATCTGCCACTGATGTCGGTGCGTAGGTCCATGAAAACCCTACCTCAAAAATTATCTGCGCTCACACCTGCCATGGTCAACAAGCCAGCGCCCATGCCTGCCACGGTCAATGAGCCAATGCCCACGCCTGTCACGGCCAACAAGTTGCCAGCCTCGTCCGTCCCAGAGCCAGTGTTGCCAGCCTCACCTGTCCCAGAGCCAGCGTTGCCAACTTCGGCCATCCAGAGGAGGAAGAGAAGAAAAGTGGTCCCCTGTACACGACCACAGAGGTCGTTCCCAAGTCTCATCCGATGTACATGACCACGGAGGTCGTTTTCGAGTCTCCTCCCATGCCCACGACCACAGAGGTCATTCCTGAGTCTCTGCCCATGCCCACGACCACAGAGATCATTCCTGAGTCTCTGCCCATGTTCACAACCACAGAGGTCGTTCCAGAGTCTCTGCCCATGCTCACTACTACAGAGGTCGTTCCCGAGTCTTTGCCAATGCCCACGACTACAGAGGCCGTTCCCGAGTCTCATCCCATGTTCACGACCACGGAGGTCGTTTCCGAGTCTCTGCCCATGTTCACGACTACAGAGGTCGTTCCCAAGTCTCATCCCATGTTCACGACCATGGAGGTCGTTCCTGAGTCTCCACCCATGCCCACGACTACAGAGGTCGTTCCCGAGTCTCTGCCCATGCCCATGACTACAGAGGTCATTCCCGAGTCTCTGCTCATGTTCACGACCACAGAGGTTGTTCCCGAGTCTCATCCCATGTTCATGACCACGGAGGTCGTTTCCGAGTCTCTGCCCATGCCCACGACCATGAAGGTCGTTCCTGAGTCTCTGCCCATGTTCACGACCATGGAGGTCATTTCTGAGTCTCTGCCCATGCCCACGACTACAGAGGTCGTTCCCCAGTCTCTTCCCATGTACACGACCACGGAGGTCATTTCCAAGTCTCTGTCCATGCCCACGACTACGGAGGTCGTTCCCGAGTCTCACCCCATGTTCATGACCACAGAGGTCATTTCCGAGTCTCTGCCCATGCCCACAACCACAGAGATTGTTCCTGAGTCTCTTCCCATGTTCGTGACCACGGAGGTCGTTTCTGAGTCTCCTCCCATACCCACGACCACGGAGGTCGTTCCTTAGTCTCTGCCCATGTTCACAACCACAGAGGTCGTCCAGAGTCTCTGCCCATGCCCACTACTACAGAGGTCGTTCTCGAGTCTTTGCCAATGCCCACGACTACAGAGGTCGTTCCCGAGTCTCATCCCATGTTCACGACCATGGAGGTCGTTTCCGAGTCTCTGCCCATGTTCACGACTACAGAGGTCATTCCCGAGTCTCTGCCCATGTTCACGACCACAGAGGTTTTTCCCGAGTCTCATCCCATGTGCACGACCACGGAGCTCGTTTCCGAGTCTCTGCCCATGCCCACAACCACGGAGGTCGTTCCCGAGTCTCATCCCATGTTCACGACCACGGAGCTCATTTCCGAGTCTCTGCCCATGCCCACGACCACGGAGGTCGTACCTGAGTCTCTGCCCATGTACACGACCACGGAGGTTATTCCCGAGTCTCTGCCCATGCCCACGACTACAGAGGTCGTTCCTGAGTCTCATCCCATGTTTACGACCACGGAAGGTCGTTTCTGAGTCTCTGCCCATGCCCACGACTACAGAGGTCATTCCCGAGTCTCTTCCCATGTACACGACCACGGAGGTCATTTCCAAGTCTCTGTCCATGCCCACGACTACGGAGGTCGTTCCCGAGTCTCACCCCATGTTCACGACCACAGAGGTCGTTTCCAAGTCTCTGCCCATGTTCACGACCACGGAGATCGTTTCCGAGTCTCTGCCCATGCCCACGACCACGGAGATCTTTCCCGAGTCTCTTCCCATGTTCACGACCATGGAGGTAATTTCCCATTCATCCAGGACTCTTTGTCTTGAGCCTCCCATGGCTCCGCCTTCCACGGCTTGGCCCCTCGAGCCTTCCTCGACTCTCAGGCCTCCTGACCCTGTCTTGGCCCTGCGGCCACCTCCCAGGATTTCTGACCCTGTCTCAGTCCTGCGGCCGCCTCCCTGGACTCCTGACCCAGTCCCCACCTTGAGGTCTTCTCCCTGGTCTCCTGGCCATCCGCCTGATCTGATCTGCTCTGGTCTCCCTGGTCGCCCGCCTGTTCTGCTCTGGTCTCCTTGGTCTCCTGGCCATCCGTCTGATCTGCTCTGGTCTCCCTGGTCTCCTGGCCATCCACCTGATCTGCTCTGGTCTCCCTGGTGTCCTGGCCGCCCGCCTGATCTGCTCTGGTCTCCTTGGTCTCCTGGCCGTCCGCCTGATCTGCTATGGTCTACTTGGTCCTCCGAGCCTGCAGCATTGCCCTGGCTCTCCATCCCTCCAGCTCTGCCTTGGTTTCAAGCCTCCCTGACTTTGCCTTGTTCCTCTGCTCCCCTTGCCCCTTGTGCCCCCCCAGAACTACCTGTTTTTTTCCCCCACACCACATGGACAATTTGTTTTTGTATTGTTTTTTGGAGCGTCTGGAATCCTCTCCTTAAAAGGGGGGCTCTGTCACATATTCCCTGTTTTGTATTGACTTTTATGTTGAAATTCTGGTTTAGTTCCCTGTTCCTGTTTCCTGTTAGTTTTGTAGTCCTTTGTAGTTTCTTTTCATGATTGGTTTTCCCCTGATTGTTTCCCCAGGTGTTCCTCGTTCCCTTGTTTTCCCCTGGTTTCTTTGTCAGTCTTCATCTGTTTAATGCTGTGCCTTGTTCCCTGTGTTTTGTTTCATTATGTTCTGAGTTACCTGGTTTACTTTTGTTTTATTAATAAAAGGCTGCATTTAGATCCTCATTCCTCTCCTGTCTTGTCACAGAAATTTTCCATTCAGTTCAGTTTTTGCCCATAAACGCTGAGGGTAAACATTTTGTTACATTTTAAATTATTTTTATTCATAAAGGAAAACTTGGCTGTTGTTCTTTCTTTTATTATTTAATTTTGTTTCATGAACAAAGCAAGTTAACACTAAGTTAACACTAATGAGGGTTCAATGGGGTACAACACCAAATATTTTTGTGTGAAAATATTAGTTAAAATGTGAATTCATAACTTTTTAACATGCTGGGAAAAATCACTATATGTATATTTAAGCAGCCTCTGAAATTAAACCTTAAAAATTATTTTCCACAACTTTTTGTATTTAAAAATGTAAAAAAAAAAAAAAAAAGAAATAATAAAAAAAAGGTTTTAACATTGATAAACCCAATAACATGAAATCAAGGGACAAACATTCTTTTTAAATTATTAAAATTATAATAATAATTTTGTTTTGCTTTTTTGCACACTTGTTCGGCCTTGCACTAATGCTTTTTATTAAAAATAAGTACAAAATAAATACAAATGTAATAGAAGTGGTGTACCAGATCAAGGGAACAAGGATTTTTTTCAGGCAATTAACAATTTCAAATATACTTTCTAAAAAATTTGCAAAACAGAGTCAAGCCATTTCATATCATTAAAGGTTAGGTTATAGAATGATACTTTTTTGTGGCTATTTGAAAGCTTTTTCTAAAAAAGTCAAGGGACATGTTTGACAACATATTTTGATATTGACCCAAATGCTGTCAGAAATAAAATATTTTGTGAGACAAAGCTTTCTTTACACAAGTGGGTTGCTAGACGGCTTACAAAACTGAATCCTCCATTGATCTTCATTCAAATCTCACGTTTTACATCTCATATAATTGTTTCACTCTGGAGAGTAAGGGTACGTTTACACGACAATGATGTACTAAAAACGGACACGTTTTTCTTTTGCGTTTTTGAAAAGTTTTGCGTACAGACAACAACGTTGTCAAAATGATCCCCGTTCACACAGATCCGCAAAAACGACTAAAAACGCTGTATTATGCATGCCAGGCCAGTAGTTGGCGATGTCACTTTGTAAAGAAACACTGCACACATAAGCATTCTTCCACAGAGCGGTGAATACAAACAATGAAGATGGTGAATGCTGGTCGTAGTAGTGATGCAGTAAATCTACACTTTGCTGGAGAAGGGTCAATAAACTCAAAATCTTGAGCAGCACAAACACAGTCCTGTAGTCCGTCACTGTAGTTTTGAATGTCTCGCGCGTTGTTTTGAAGTACTCGTGCGAATGCCTATAGACTGAACACGTAATACGCGTGCGCATGACGTCATCGTTTTCACAAATTTGCATTTTTGTATGTTTACACGAGACGATAAAGGCATCATTTTCAAAAACTTGCACTTTGAAACCCGTTTTCAAAAGTTTGTGTTTTCAGGACCCAAAACGCCGTTGTCGTGTAAACGAACAGTCAAAACGCATAAAAAGTTTTCAGTTTTTAGTTGAAAACGTTGTCGTGTAAACGGCCCCTAAATCTGAATGAAAAGTGATAGTTGCAATAATTCATACTTGTTAAATCCGCCACAGCAGTATCTATAAAATATATATTTTTAAATCCTCCAGTAACACTTGATTGTGATTGGCCCATTCTGAACAGCGCTGCTAAAAGTAACAGGTGCCACGTGACATCGCCGTCTATGCGCTGCTTCAGTGGTCTGGGTAGGGTTGCACCAGCTGTGCATAAGTTCTCACATAAGTTAGGACGTAATGTTCACACAAAGGGCTTAGTAACTACTGGTTAGTTTGTAACTAAGGCTGTGTCTCATTTGGAAGGATGCGTCCTCCGGAGGTCGCATTTGTTGGCCGCATACGTCATTGAGGCTGTCTCGTTTCAGAAAAGCGAGTAGGACACTTCGAATGCAGCCTTCGAATGAGACCTTCTTTCACAGGAATTCGGAGGATACATGAGGTGTATCCTTCTGGGCACTCATAACCCACAATTCTTTTCTTCAACAGAAATGTCTAAAAAAAAAAAAGACGCCAATTTGCCTGTAAATATGATATTCAAACGCAAGTAATGTTCCCTTCTCACTCAAAGCACTCGCGCTTGTTAAAGAGTCATAGCAACCATGTTACGTTCTGTTTCCATTTGTCCTACGAAGGCCGTCTCGTTTAAACGAGGCTTGTTTAAAGGAGGATGCTCAGTACACTGCAGCCTTCAAAGGACGCATCCTACCTAGCACACAGCCTTCCAAATGAGACACAGCCTAAGTCAGTGCTTAATTCACAGCCTAAGTCAGTTCTTAAGGCAAGACTTAACTAGTAGGACGTAAGCTCTCCGTAAAGTAATGCGTAGTCGCATAATTTGACGTTTACCTGTACTGATCCAATAAACAGCCTTCAAATTTGTACACAGAAATGTTAAAAAGCCATGAACTTCAATTTATCTCGCTACGGTTGATGTTCAAGCCTTGTCTGCTCATGTAACATTCAGCTGTAATAAATTATATCCCCATTAAAATTCTGTAACCGAGCTTCTGGATCAGGTTCGCCTAAACACTTTTGAATAATAAAATAATGAAAACGAGACTCAGCAGTTCCATGAACAGTGCACACTTTTAATTTTCCAACATCACAACCACATGTCCTGCAGGGACCAACAGTAACCTCATGCTTATGCCCATCCCTCTCTTGCCTACGGCAAGTCCCAAATGACAGAATGTATTACACACACATAAATGCAACATCCCTATAGCCTTAACTTCAATTCAGACTTTAATCTGTTACATAGGTCCCATCCCCCTAAAATAAACGTCCCCATTTATCTACCAAACATCGAGGGATAGAACAGAAAACAGAAACAAGAATAATACACATTAACATGTATAATATCCGAACCCGTGTCCAACCATAAAACAGTTAGTACTATATGAAATGCTAGTACAATTATCACTTATACATAGTTTTCACTTTGTTCAATTTTTTTCACAACAATGAACAGGTACATCAGTACAGTACAAAATCTTTCAAGCACCCAGGAGGTTTCAACCTCCTCCCAGCCCTACTCATACCAGGTATGAACTTATCAGGCCCCTCAAGTACCTCACTTAATTCCTTTTGTGGTGAACTGCACTTCACCCCCCAACATGTCAGGCTCCTTAGAAGGGGAATCAGGCAAAGAATGAGGAACCACAGACAGTCTCTCATTAGATGACAGTGTGGGAACAGGCAATGTATAAGGTCTCAACCTATTGTAATGCACCACCTGTCCACGTTCATCTGAGTCCATAGGGCTAACGATTCAGTACGTCAGTCCTGGCTCTCCACCAGACTCCAAGACTTGCACAATCTTAAAAGGTCCCTTCCAGTGGGATGCCAGCTTCATGTGGCTCACCACAGGGTTATGGAACCACACCATGGTGCCGACTGTATAGGGCTGGTGTCTGAGGTCTGAATCATGATACAGTTTCTGGCGATCATGCACCTCTTCACTGTACATTCTAACACTCCTGAAAGTGTCTTGTAGCTTTGCCAGCAAAGTGGATACAAAGTCAGCATGAGACTTTGCAATGTCACAGTCAAGTGTACGGGTGGCTAGTAACCAGTCAGTGGGCATCCTTGGTTCCCGTCCATGGACCAGGAAGTATGGCGAGAACTTGGTACTAGAATGAGGTGAGGAGTTGTATGCAAATGCCTCCTGTTTGACATAATCGTCCCATTCACCCCCACATGACAAGAGTATTTTAGCCATTTGATCAATGAATGTCCTGTTAAAACGCTCCACCATGCCATCTGATGCCGGGTGGTAGGGAGTGGTACATGTTTTCTTTATATTTAGCAATCGGCAGAGGGTCAGGACCACTTCAGATTCGAACTGGCGGCCCTGATCTGAATGCAAAGTTTCGGGAATGCCATGTATCAAAATTTAGTCCTCAAACAGGCAATGTGAGACAGTCTGTGCAGATTGATTAGACAAAGCATACAGATTAACGAACTTTGTGAAATAATCCTCAACTACCAGTACATACAGATTTCCTTTGGTTATCATTGGCAGTTCTAAAATGTCCATCGCAACTCTCTCAAAAGTCTGCATTGCCAGGGACCCACCCATGGGTGCTTGATGAATAGGGACAGGCTTATGACGAGTTTTGCACGCCATGCACTGCTCGCACCATGTTTTGATGTCCTTAAACAAAGACGGCCAGTAGCAAAAACTCCTTGCCCGTTTCCACGCTCGCTCTGGAGAAAAATGAGCAATGGTTGGAGCCTCGTGAAGCTGCAAATACTGTCATGTTTAAGAGCAGGAGGGACTACAACTTGAGCAACAGGGTCACCTGTGAGGGGACAGGAAACGGAGCGACACAACAGTCCATTTATAATAGAGAGGCGGTTAAACTCAGTTCAATATTTTCGTAAACTCTGAGATGTACCTGCCAGTAGTCTCCTAGGAGGCCTTTGTGATCGCTCTACCCAGTGCCGTACCATGTCAATATCTGGATCGTTCTGTTGCATAATAATAGTGTCCGCTGCATCATATGATAAATCAGACAGGCTCATTATGTTGTCCTCACTGAAGGATGAGTTAGTCACAGTCTCTTTCTCAGCCACCTCAGCGGTCTCAGTGGAAAAAGACATGTCATTATTTGATTGTTCAGCACTCACCACATTCACGTCCCGTACTACTTCGACTACCGTCTCAATGTCCTTCAGGCCTGGTGTCACCAGAAGGCGGGACAGTGCATCAGTGTTTTTGTTCTGATTGTCCTTTTTGTGCACAACGACCCAATTCAGCGGGTTCAATTCCAAGAGCCATCTAGCCCTTCTGCCCGTTAGGTCATTCTCAATGGACATACGCCATAGCGCTAAGAGTGGGCGATGATCCATAATTATGGTGAATGAGGAGAGTCCAAGATAGTGTCTAAATTCCCTCACTGCCCACATGATAGCCCATAACTCCCAGTCAAATGTGGACCAACGTCTCTGTGTTGCATTCAACGCACGGCTGGTATAGGCCACTACATACTCAAGTCCACCTTTTTCCTGTGCAAGCACAGCACCAACAGCCCACTTAGAGGTGTCAGTGTAAACTTCGAAAGGTGCTTTGAAGTCCGGCAGTGTCACCATGGGAGCCAAAGACAGCACTCCCTTCAAATAGTTAAATGAGTTGTCACAATCGATACTCCACACAAAAGGCACATTTTTGCCAACCAGCTGGTTCAACGGAGCTGCATGTTTTAAAAAGTCCTTGACAAAATGTCGATAGTATGAACACAGTCCCACAAATGCTCTAATCTTGGAGGAAGACTGTGGAACTGGCCAATTTCTAACCTTTTCTGTGTTTCTCGGGTCAGGCTGAAGACCTTTCTCTGAAACGACATGACCCAAGAATACCACATGATCCCTGGCCAGGTGGCATTTTCTGGGGTTCAATTTCAAACCTGCCGATCGTATTCTAGAAACCACCTCTTTCAGATGGGTTAAATGTACTTCAAATGTTCCACTATAAATCAAAATATCGTCCAGGAACACCATGCAAATGTGCCATGGGAGCCCTCTTAGCACTAGCTCCATCATCCGCTGAAAAGTGGTGGGGGAGTTGGAAAGTCCCATCGGCATGAAGCGCAGTAGTAAAGGCCGTTTTTTCTCTGTCTTGCTCGGCCACCTCCACCTGCCAGTAGCCATTACAGAAATCCAACGTGCTGAACCATCTGGAGCCCGCTAATGCATCCAGTGTGTCATCCACGCGCGGCAGAGTGTGAGAGTCCTGGATAGTGACACTGTTCAGATGTCTATAGTCCACACAAAAACTCCAGGCACCACATTTCTTTTTTACAAGCACGACTGGCGATGCCCAGGGGCTAAAGCTTTCCTCGATGATGCCATCAGCTAGCAGGCCCGCCACTTGCCTCTCTATCTCAGCTCACTTCTCAGGTGATGTACGGTATGCCTGCTGCTTAATAGGGGCCTGTTCTCCTGTTCTGATATAATGCTGCACCAACGTGCATTTTCCCGTATTCTGCCCTGAGGAGTTGAAGATGTCGCTGTACTCCTGCAACAGCGACGAGAGTTTCCCTTTGTCTGGTGTTGAAATTGGCGACTCACTTAAAGATATGGGAGGAGCTGCATCACAGGGGCTAGGAACGGCCCTTTCACCTGGGTCCTGCTTAATAGGCTGAATATCGGAATCAGCTACAGAATAAAACTCGCCCAGGTGCGTCACCTGTTTTATAGAAATGTCCTGTCCAGTAGGATTCAAAATCCGATCCTTAGTTAGTCCATTGTGCATGTTAGTGAGTGTGTGCGCCACAACCAGGCCGGCCGAATCAGACACATTAGGTTCCAAATACCCCACAAAGTCACTAGACCCTTGGACCACGCTAAGCAAACCAATCTTAACAGGCACAATTGACTCACTGAGGGGCGGAAATGTCATATTTGTTGCCAGAGACACATTGCAGCATGTCGGGACAAAGTCTTTGCTGGCAAGAAGTGGAATGGAAACGTCCCATAACTGCAGCTTAGCATGACTAATGTCCAGCAGGGCATGATTTTTCACTAAAAAATCCCATCCCAACAATACGGACTGCGTCGCTTCTCTCACCACATGAAAAACGTGTTGCCATGTTTCAGTACCCAATTGTAGTGTCACAGTAAGCATGATTAAACTCCATAAACGGTTTTCTTTGAGATGAGCGGCCTCTCTGCGTCTCATATGTCTGCATACGGCAAGCACGCCCCTGACAGCAGCACTGACCTGACTCACGTGACGGGGAGCGCGCTCTACTCCACTCATCTGTGCCGCTGCGGCTCACTCTGTGATTCTCGTCCTCCAAACAGTTAAGAGCTACTTTCATGCCCTTTCATAAACTTTTGAAGTTATGCTAACTAGTTTAACACCCACCAGAACACTCTAAAACACTAATTCAACTTTTCCAAAATAAAACCGCTGCCACCAATGTAACCAAGCTTCTGCATCGGGTTCGCCTAAACACTTTTGAATAATAAAATAATGAAAACGAGACTCAGAAGTTCCATGAACGGTGCACACTTTTAATTTTCCCACATCTCAACCACATGTCCTGCAGGGACCAACAGTAACCTCATGCTTATGCCCATCCCTCTCTTGCCTACGGCAAGTCCCAAATGACAGAATGTATTACACACACATAAATGCAACATCCCTATAGCCTTAACTTCAATTCAGACTTTAATCTGTTACAATACAATACGTAATAAAAGTAGATTTGATAAATAGTATATTTGCCCTGTGTAAATAACAATATATAGGAACTGTATCTAAAATAAATAAGGGGTGATAAATAAATACTAATACAACAGGCTGGAAAAATAGACATTTATTCATTTTAATATCCTATATATATTTGGAAAAAATATTTTCAAAATGTTTCACTTACATATAATTTCTATATATTTTAATGGTTAGGTGTTTACAGACTGAAAATCGAAAAATATCACACAAAAGATTTATTGGGCCTGAAACACATATACAGTCTGGAGGTGGCCATTGATGAGGTTGCATCTTTTGTTGTTCTAGCAGTTGATAAAGTAGAATTAATTTACTTTACACCATCTACTGAGCTGGAGTAGAATTGTGAAGTGGACTACATACAGTATACAGTATATTTTATTGTGCTTTCCTTGACATGGCAAATAATTGTACTTGTATTGCCAAAGAATTTGCAGCTTAGTTGTGAACAAACAAATTTTTTTTTTAAGGAAAATAACAGAAGACACAATATAGCCATTAGTTAACAACATTAGTTGACATTAACTAACAATGAACAATAATTTTACAGCATTTATTAATCTTGCTTAATGTTAAATCCAACATATAGTAATACAGTTTTTTTTAAATGAAAACATGGTATATGTTAACATTATTAATGCACTATGAACTAACATAAACTAATGAACAATTGTAATTTTATTAACTAACATTAACAAAGATTCATAAATGCTGTAAAACATATATTGATTATTGTTTGTTCATGATACCTAATGCATTAACTAATGTTAATGAATAGAATCTTATTGTAAAATGTTACCATTATTATTATTATACAGTGTATAAGTCTTTAGTTCTAAAAGCTATGGCTTGCACCCCCAGGATAATCTGTCAATAACTGAACAATGCTGTACACCAATTCTGAAGGATCTAATTCTTACATATCAATCAGTGTAATCGGAAAACATAAGATTGGATGTTAGTATGGAGGGCCAAATTACTCTAAATTAAATCATGAAATAAATATTTAAATAAATCATTAAATGCATAATGAACTGTTAAAAAAACTATAACAAATAAAAACAAATTCGTCTTTAAATTACTAAATAAATTATTGTATAAAATTATTGTCCCTTGTATTTAATATAAGCACTAGTTTGCATCCATTTAAATTTTTGCATTATCACTGGATTTATTTTCATTTAAGCATGAGCTTCATGTCTTTTCATTATTTTCAGTTGCGGCTATCTGCATGTCACTCAATTAAGTGATTGTCAGCATTTTGGTTGGCAACTTAAATCTGCAAATCTCTTATTGCACCAAGCTCAGCCATAGATGTGGTGTGAAAAAAACACACACACGCCTAAACTCACTAATAAAAAATGTATTTAAAAAAAGCAAAAACGCTAATCACTGTTGTTGAGTGACAGTCCAGTACTAGTAATCCTAAAAATGGAAAGACACAAAGCTTGTGCTTAAATAAAAAATAGTTTATTTTTGATAAGCACAAGCTTCGTTACTTTTCATTTTAAGGGTTACCAATGATATGGCTAAAATAAAAATGGACACAAACTAGTGCTAAAATTAAATATGAGGGGCATTTATTTATTTATTTCGGGATTAAATGTTTATTTAATTAATTTATAGTTTTAGCGTCTTCATTATGCATTTGTTTTTTTATAAAATATTTATTTAATTATTTTATATGTTTTATTTGGCCCTCCATACGTTAGATTTTTAATGTGATTGAATATGTAAATCACATAGTGGTTCTCAACCAGGGGACTGGAGCTCAGCAAACTGAACTTACAAGGGGGTCACCAAATGACTTAATAATAATAATAATAATAATAATAATAAAAACATTTATATTACAATAATACAATTTAATAAAAGTGATAAAAGTGCTAAAATCAAGATGTACAGCAGTTAACTGACATCCAATTTCTTATTTTAATACAACTCCCTTTAGTAACTGTTGTGTTTATTAAAGAACATACAGATTTTAAAAGTTCTGCAATCACAAAATTAAGTAGCTTCATCATTACAGCAGAAAAAATAGCCTACATGGACAATTAGGGGCACAAGTTTAATTTTCTTTTTTGTTGTTGTATGTTCTAGTCCACAGATACGTGTATGAGTTATATATTGTTAATGAGCTATTTTATAAACATATGAGCCCTTGAAGGTATACTAAACCTGTGAACATGCGAGTCTGTGAACGCGCCCTGCAGGTGTGTCGCGGAATGATGACGCAATATATTTTGACTGCGTTTTGATTGTTTATTTGATGCTGAGACGGGACTGCTGTCAGTGACAGTGAGTCAAACTCTGTTCAGATTTATAGAGGCAGTTTCTCTTACAGTGAATGGACTCGTCACAAGTATGCGTTGCTAATGAATGTGTTTCTGCAATATGAAGGATGGAAGAAGACGATGTGACGATCAGAGAGCAGAATTTCCACAGCCAAGTGCGCGAGTACATCGTGAGTACAGAGAGACTGAGAAGAAGACAACACATTGGCCAAACTGCGAACTATGTTCTCTATTTAGCCTCACAAATCCGCTTCCTCACTGGGATACTGAATGAACGTACTTTAATTGAAAATTGTGGACAATTTATTTGTGGAAACAGTTAGGTTAGTTAGCTAGCCTGTTAGCTTGGAGTTACCTACACATATTGAGATCTGTATTCTTTTCTGTGGCTATTATAAGTTATAAAGCAAAATTGAAAAAAGTGATTTGTTATTAATCTATTACTGAACATATAGATTGTGCTCTGTGGCTGCCCTGAAGTGTTTTCATACTGACGCACTGTTTACACCTACAACTGTAGGATTAATGCAGGCGTAGTGTTTACTGACTAGACAAAGACATTTATGGACAGACAAGACAGATTGCCAAAGACTAACTGTTTTTATCCAGCTGCTTTCATTTTAATCATAACTGTTCTACTCTGAAAGCTTGTTTACTGTTGCTGGTGTATATATGAGCATTGCAGGTTTGTAGTGTTTATTTTGGGTGTTTGGATGTAATGAGCAGGGGCGTAGAATCCGGGGGGGATGGGTGAGAGGTAACCCCCCCCCCAATAATCAAATCAAGCAAGAGTAACCCATTCAACTTAAATATTATTATAATTTGTAAAGAATTGATAATAATAATAATATATTATAATAGTAATATATAGTAATATATAGTAATATATCTCAATCGTGCACCTTTAAGTTTTAAACCCTCACACTTTTATTTTGACATTCTAAACTTTCCAGGAAGTCCTGTATGTGTTTGTAGGCAAGTTCACAGTAGTTTAATTCACTTCTTATTCAAATTCTAAATGCCATTCTAAATGCATATTATAAGTGAACTTAACTATTGAGCATCTACATCTGAGATGTTGTTCGTGAGTAGTGCTCAAATATTGCGCACCGCTGTGAAGGCTAAAAATAGCCACGGATGTGTGTAAACAGAGCAGCGCCATTCACTGACGCACTGGAGCTGCACGTGCATTTTATATATTTACTTATTAAACAAAGCCTTTTGTGATTCACAGAGCTATCGCACGTCTTCAAGTGGCTTTGAATAAAATGCACGAGTCATATGAACTACTTTAATTGTGTTTTTATGGTTCTTTTATTTCATTTTTTTGGAGCTTAACAGTAACGAACATGACTAACACACAGTATCGGATTTGGATCGGGCTCGTCGGACCAATACCCGATCCATTTAAAAACGTCAGTATCGGAGCCGATACCGATCCAGGTATTGGATCGGTGCATCCCTAATGTTTATAATTTGTAATAATAAATTATACAGAAGTAGATGTAACTACATACAGTACACTGCGTAAATTAAATTCTTAAACCCAAGATAAACAAATAATTAATTCAAAAAGGTCCATTTCACAGCAATATAAATGTATTAACACAGGAATAATTGCATGAAACAATCTATCACAAGCTTGAATGTTTACACACACACACACAAACACACACACACACAAATTAGTTACACAAAAAAGTCATTAACCTTACTTAATCTGAAAGAAATTAAATTGCTTGTAAAAAACTTTCTCAACTAAAAATGGAATTTTTTTAATGTGTTTTGGCTGTTCGTTTACACGACAACACCGTTTTGGGGCCTGAAAATGCAAACTTTTGAAAACGGGTTTCAAAGTGCACGTTTTTGAAAACGATGTCGTTATCGTCTCCGTGTAAACATACAAAAATGCGAATTTGTGAAAACGATGACGTCATGCTCACGCGTATTACGTGTTATATAAAGTGATGGATTGATAGGCATTGTGCAAATAACAATAACAATTTATTCATTTGAAGTGTTTTGTATGGAGTGTGAACATTGTACATTAGGCAGAACCTGCAATTTGAAAATCTTGAAATGTGTGTATGGATTCAGATGGGAAAAACTTATTTGTATTTTAAATGTTATTTATTTATTTAATTTAATTTGATGTACCTTTACCCTGCAATTCATTCACCCACCGCTTATGTATATAGCCTATAGACAGAGATGTGATGCCATGTACAGTATTCAATGATATGCTTAGACTATGAAAATATGAGGTAGTGAAAATGCATGTTAGATCCAGTGTACACAAGACCTCTCTCTCCGTCAGATGATATCCATATATCAGAGTTCTGTCTGATATCCAAAACCAGTCAACATCAACAGCTTGTTATGTTAACTTACTCTCCTACCAGCCCAAGAGTCAGCGGGGGGAATACAGAAGAAGGCAGGAGATGAAGTGATAGTAAAAATGAGCAGAGTTTATTGCATAATCTTGAGAGTTCAGTCTATAGCCATGCGCGCGAGACATTCAAACTACAATGCGGAATACAGGACTGTGTTTGTGCTGCTCAAGATTTTGAATTTATTGACGCTTCTCCAGCAAAGTGTAGATTTACTGCATCACTACTACCACCAGCGATCGCCATCTTCATTGTTTGTATTCACCGCTCTGTGGAAGAATGCTTATGCGCGCAGGTGCATAGTGTTTCTTTACAAAGTGACATCGCCAACTACTGGTCTGGCATGTATAATACAGTGTTTTTAGTCGTTTTCGCAGATCCGTGTGAACGGGGATCGTTTTGACAACGTTGTCATCTGTATGCGAAACTTTTCAAAAACGCAAAGGAAAAACTTTTCCGTTTTTAGTACATCATTGTCGTGTAAACGTAACCTGAGTCAGTTTCATTCAGCCATCATAATTTTGTTGGATTAGGTCAAATCAATGTACAATGGGGTCAGTCCATCTCAAGTGGTCCAATAATTGTTAAGTTGGTTGCTTGACCATTTTTAATTTTCCTAATTATTATTATTTTTTTTTTGAGTGATTACCTCAATGTATTGGTATTGCAAAACCACCAGTTTTTGTTTTTGTTTTATTTTACTTGGTTTAACCATGACGGCCATCTTTGTGTCATGGCACATGATACATTTTGGTTATACAGCTGTTTACGGAAACCTCAATGTCTCGGCTCAGGATGGTCCTAGCTCCTTTGAACAAAAACTGATCTCTAGAGCACATTACAAGGTACATATATAAACATTTTGCACATTCTTGTTCCTTAGACTTAGAACTTAAGTCCTAATATAATGTTCAAGATAATAATAATAATTCCTTACATTTATATAGCGCTTTTCTAGGCACTCAGAGCGCTTTACATACTATAGGGGGACTCTCCTCAACCACCACCAGTGTGCAGCATCCACCTGCCATCGTGCGCCAGAACGCTCACCACACACCAGCTATTGGTGGAGAATAGGGTGATGTAGCCAATTCAGAGATGGAGATTATTAGGAGGCCATGATAGATAAGGGCCAATGGGGGGAATTTGGCCAGGACACCGGGGTTATACCCCTACTCTTTACGAGAAGTGCCCTGGGATTTTTTAATGACCAGTGCTTTTTTACAGGATAGTGTCCCCGTCACTATACTGGTGCATTAGGACCCACACAGACTGCAGGGTGAGTATCCCCTGCTGGCCTCCCTAATACCTCTTCCAGCAGCAACCTTAGTTTTCCCCAGGAGGTCTCCCATCCAGGTACTGGCCAGGCTCAACCCTGCTTAGCTTTAGTGGGCAACCAGGCGAGGGCTGCAGGGTGGTATGGCTAAAACATGTACATGTAAACATGTAAAATACTGTTCATTTTTGTTATTTGTTATACTTATTACATCTGTTCATATCTCAAAATGCATGAATAAAGTAGGGGTTGCCCCAGATTTCTACTAGCCCTAGCTCTGTAACCAGTTGAATTACAGCAGAATGCTACTATAGAGGACTTATTTCTGTGAAAATGTCAGGTTCCAATCTGGTCCCCCACCAGAGATATTCAAACCGAAAGTGAGGGGAATTGTAAAAAAATTACACTCTCACCCCCATAAAGAAAACAAAAAAACAAAACAAGAGAAGTCTCTAACCTGAAATGTTCTGCATGGCATGCACATTATACTTACCTAGGTACCCCCTAAAAAAATTAAGACTGAAACTCGAACCCTTCCCATTATAAATGGACCTTAAAAGTGGAACTTTGAGCAATCTTGAGCATTACATTAGGACTTAAGTTCTAAGTCTAAGGAACAAGAACAAGAGCAAGAACACTTACCTTGTAATGTGCTCTAGAGATCAGTTTTTGTTCCAAGGAGCTTGGACCATCCTGAGCTGAGATATTGAGGTTTCCGTAAACAGCTGTATAACCTAAATTTGTCATGTGCCATGACACAAAGATGGCCATCATGGTTAAACCAAGTAAAATAAAATAAAAAAATGGTGGTTTTGCAATACCAATACATAGAGGTAATCGCTCAAAAAAAAAAAAAAAAATTAAACAAAATAGGAAAATTTTAAAATGGTCAAGCAACCTGTATTGGACCACTTGAGATGGACTGACCCAATAGTAGTATTAACTCAACTTTATTAGGTTCGTCAAATTAAATTAAGTAATTTTCTTATGTGATAGCAACTGCTTATAGAGCCCTCAATTATATAATCAATTATAATTTGAAAGTGAGAGTCCATCCTCAACCTAAGCACGTGTCAGTCTTCACCACATTGGTAACCCCCTGTTGGGCACTTCGTTCAGGAGTGGGTTTGGTTATTAGCAATAATTAATGATCAAAGATAATTATTAATTATTAAAATCAATAAAACATTGATTAGAATCAACATTAACTTTTTAATCCTTGAAATCAACAATCATCAAATATAACTATCAGTTATCAAATTCAATAGAATATTAATTATTATCAAAGATAATTATTAAAATCAGTAGAACATTGATTAGAATTAACATTAGCTTATTAATCCTTCAAATCAACAATCATCAAAGATAACTTTTAATTATGAAAATCATTAGAATATTAATAAGAATTAATATCGCCAGGGCACCACCCTGGAATCAGAGACTAATAACCAGACAGTATAGAAGTCTCAGTAGAGGATCATTCTCTTAGGAAAGTCAACATCCAAAGGGACATTCAAAAGGAAAACAATGAAGGCTTGAATCCGAGCACTGGCATCCTCTGCCAGCCCTTGACACAGGTGCATGCAGAACAATACCAAAACTCTTCTCTTTAAAGTATAACAAAGTTTATTTATGCAGTAATATCAATTAATAATCAACACAATGCAGTCAATAAACTTCTGACTTCCAACTACAAACTAAACAGTAATATGATTAGATATGGTTACAGATAAGCCTATAATACATGAGAGGAGGGTAGGGGTGTGTGTGTGTGTAAGGAGAGAAGGAGAGCACAAAATGGCGGGTGTGGCTCTCGTGGAGTGTACGTCACGTGAGGTTTCCGGCCAGAGAATGTGGCCGCGAATGTGGGTGGAGAATGGCGTCTGCTCGTTTAACACATGGCTGGTACAATAACTTAGCGACAAAGCTGGGCTCTATCGCTAAGTTATATGTTCGCCAAATGTATGTGCGAGTGTGAGGGGTCGTGTGTGTGTGTGGTTAGTATGAGAGAGAGAGAACAGAGTGATGGCATCGAAGCCGGTTTTAGCGATCGTGGGAGAGAAGGCAACCATTAGTTTTATCACTCAGAGACACGGTGAACGGCTTGTAATCCGTCCACCGCGGTCGTAGGTTATTTAATGGATAAACTCAGTGTGCCGGTCTCACCTGCGATGGCGGAAATGCACAAACAGCCCAACATGGTTGGAAGACAACTCAGCAAATCTCATTCGTGGTAACAGTAATTTACAATAATACCTTGAGTATTATTAACGGCAATGAGCGGACTCGGCAGTCTGTAAACTGTACAAGCAATAACCTTGATACACAAGAATAACACTATAATAATCTATCTCTGCCCAGACATAAACCTCTTAAGTCATGTGAGGACGTGGGTAGAATGTGTGTTCGTCCGTTGTTTGACTCCGGCTCGGTTCCTCGAAGCTCGGATGATGACGGGAGGCCGTTTCCTCGCTCTGCCGGTGGGCAGTATGTCGGCTGATTCGGTGGGTTGGTGGGGAAATCAGTGAAGTCGACTCGATTGAAGAAGGAAGAGAAATCTTCTTTCTTCACTTCTGCAGGCAAAAGGGAGAAACGCAGATTGCTCGGCGGTATCCTTCGGATCCGTTAGTGTGCTCGGTGGAACACGGAGAATCTCGGCTCGTCCAGCGAGATGGAGATTGTATGGCCAAAGCTCCGACCTAACAGACACTCTTTTTAAATACCAATATAACATTACATTAAACATTAACAAATCCCCTCATATTCTCCTCTTACTCAAAAATGCATAAAATAAAACTTAATTTCAAAATGTTTTCACCCAATCCAGTCCCATGCAAAGCATGCTGGAAAATGGAAGTCCCCTGCCCAGTTTCATCAATGCTACAAAAAGTATTCATGTAGTCTAAACTCAAATGAATTAAGTAAATGTCAGTTTTACAAATTTAATTGGATAGAATGGAATGAAATCATAACATCACAAAATGTTCTAAAGTTGTTTTGCTTTAGTTCATTTTCATAAAGTAAACTGAACAACCTGCTAAAATCCTTTTTTTGAGTGTACATTATGTGTTGATTCTTATGCATATGTGACTAGAAAAAAGGTTGTCATGACAATGGACACTGGACAAGCTCCTTTTGTTCTTCTGTTTTTTAACTGTTGGTCTATCACATGCGTCAATCAGACATTTTGGCCGTTGCATTGCTTCTCACTATTTTTTCGGCATCTTGCAATATGAGTGTTATGTTTTTAAGACTGGGTGTCGAGTTAAACATAACTTGCCTCTTAAGAACCCCGGCCATCGGGCCATTGTTATTTTTGAGCCCTGAGCTACACCCATGCAATATGATTGGCTGATTACCTTGTTAATGGGGTAATGACAGCATATTATGTTCACAAGTGTTTCACAAATCGTCCTAAATGAGTCAAACTGGTGGAAATTGATGACTACTAATTACAGAATTAAAGGAACAGTTTACCCAAAAATTAAAATTCTGTCATTATTTACCACTTGACACCCAAAAGCATTTGAACACAAAAGGAGATGTTAGGCGGAATGTAAGCCTAAATACAATACAATACAATATACAATAGAAGTGTATGGTGACTGTGGCCAACATCTCCTTTTGTGTTCCACAGTAGAAAGAACGTCATATGGGATTGGAATAACATGAGGGTGAGTAAATGCTGATAGAGTTTTCGATTTTTGGGTAAACAATCCTATCCCTTTAACTAATCTGCCACTTGGACAACACCACTTTTTGTCAACTGAAATAAATTTGAGTCTCTGTTACTGACCACTCAGCTCAGTTGAATAACCTTTGACCCTGCGATGTTCACAGAGTATTGGTTGACTGATGGCCAAAAAAGAAGGTGGTTTTTAAAAATCATAGCTGAACAACAGTTAGTAGTCACAATAAAATATATATGAAATATGCTTGTTAATGTATTATTAGTTATTTTTTGAAGCAATGTTTATTGCATCAACTTTGCATAGCTATGCTCTCATATCTGGTAATGCTGAACTCTGATTCAGTGCTCTGTAGTTCTGTTACGCTACAAGCAAGGTGTAATATGAGTTAAAGTTCAAGCATGACTGGTATGTTTACATATACCAATCCATCAGTCTGTCATCTCAAAATACACCCCAGTGTCCTGGACACTCTGCTGATTCATGCCATATAACATGGCTATACAGCTTTATAGATTATATACAGGTATATCATTTTTTTTATGCGGATGTCGTACTTTATCTCCTGTGCTGTTACTTCCAAAATACTGTAGTTTGGAATGGATACAAGCAAGAATTAATTCTTAACATAATAAATACAGTATATTTCTGGACATAAACTCTTACTTTGGTTAAAATTTTCAGTCTATTGCATTCCTTTTCACATGTTGATAAGATGCTCATTCTTTAGGCACTATACATTTTTAGCTTTGTCATCTGTTTTCATTTAACAGGTAGCATGTGTATGAGAGTTTATAATGTTAAAATGTTTCTTTATCTCTTTCTGTCTTTCTAGATCTGCTTCCTCCTGTTTGCAATACTGTACATTGTATCATACTGCATCATCACACGCTACAAGAGGAAAAGCGGTAAGAATGACAGATCCAAACCTGTTTTTGCATTGGAAATGTTGGAATATGTAACATGTCTTTTTTTTTTTCTTCTAATAATTACGCTTTTCAACCAGGGGGAGATAACACTTTTAGAGTGTAGCAGAAGTATTATTTAGTAGAACTTTGCACTGACAAGTGTTGTCATGGAACACAACAATAGAATTGTACTGGTCGCTGTTTTTCTATACAGTTAGTCCCCATAGGGACTGTTATGAACCCCTATTAACTCAGTGTCAGTAAAGGGGAAGGTAAAGTAAAAAAGGAATGTGCAACTTTGATACAAAATAAAATTAACATTATTCAGTACCCAATGCAAATTAGAAAGCAAACCTAAAGGGAAAAACACGCAGCATAAAGAAATTAAGGAAAAATTAACACTGCACTAAACATGTAACAATTAACACAAACACATGATCTGAATAAACAACTTAAATACCTGAAACTCTACAAGTCAGCAACACTGGCTGGTAGAAAAGAAAATAGAAAATGACCAATTATACTAACTCAAGAACAAGTTCAAAACATAGGAAATAAACTCGACAAAAGAAAACAAACACTCAACCAACTGAGCTCTGACGAGCAGTTGAGTCGCAGGTGAGCAAAGGTGGACCTAAAAGAACAAACACACACCCATACACACTGAGAGAGAGAGAGAGAGAGAGAACGAACGAGCGAGATAAAGAGAATGAAAGATACAACTCCAGACCAAGGTCTCAGACCGTAACACTACCCCACCTAAAAGAAGAACCTGCTTTCCGACAGGTTCTGGATAGAGAAAAATGGTTAAGCAAGAAACAAAGATTTCACAAAATACAAAAATTATAAAAAATGCAGACATTAACAGTGCCATCTTGAGAGGGCATCTGAAACGTTTTTTGTTTTTGTTTTGTGTTTTCGTTTTTTTCGAATATTGAGATTATATTTTTGAGCCATCAAAGCCCAACGCATCAAGCGCTGGTTATAATTTTACATTCAGGTTAGGAAAACGGCGGATTGTGATCTGTATAAACCACAACAGGAGTGGAGGTAGAACCCACATAGACATCGTACATCGTACACATCTTGACCTGGATGAAGGAAATACCACCTTCAACTCAACCTAGTGAAGACCGAGCTCCTTGTCTTTCCAGCCAACCCTATTTTTGAGCACAACATCACCGTTCATCTGGGCTCATCTGCAAGAGCACCATCCAAAACGGTCAGAAACTTGGGGGTAACCATCAACGGCCAACTCAACTTCACAGACCACATCTCAAAAACCCGATCTTTGCACTCTACAACATCAGGAAGATAAGACCCTTCCTCTCTGATCATGCCACACAACTCCTCGTTCAGTCTCTTTTCATATCTAGACTGGATTACTGTAATGCTCTATTAACCGGCCTTCCTGCATGCTCAATCAGGCCTCTGCAAATGATCTAGATTGCAGCAGCACGGCTTGTCTTCAACGAACCCACGAGAGTGCATGTTACACCCCTCCTTGTCTCTACACTGTCTGCCGGTTGCTGCATGTATCAAGTTCAGGGCTCTGATGTTGGGATACAAAACATTCACTGGGTCTGCTCAAGCTTACGTACAATCATTCCTGCAGAGCTACGCTCTCACCAGAAGGATGTGGTCCGCGAATGAGAAAGAGGCATCAAATCACTTTCCCGGACTTTTGGCTTCATTGTACATCGATGGTGAAACGGCCTTCTCAATACCATCCGTAAAGCAGACTCCCTCTGTCTTCAAAGGATGTCTAAAGACTACTTTTCCATGAGAACTTAACCCTGCTCAAAAACTCTTTGCTAATACATTTGAAACTTGTAATGCAGCACTTTTCATGTTAACGTCTCCTTAAGTTGAATCGCTTATGCTGTTTCTTTCCTCATTTTGTAAGTCCCTTTGGATAAAAGCATTTGCTAAATGAATAAATCTAAATGTAAGTTTTCGCAATATAGATTTTAATGTCTGGTGACAGCGTTCCAGAGCACCCTGTGACTCAAGGATGGTATGCACTGGACACGTGCGACACACCAGGGGCTGCAGTGTATTTAGAAAAGCTTTCAACATAAAGTTTTTAACTGTATCTTGATTAATCTGACTAACCCCCAAATTACATTTATCTAAAGTGTGATCACTTTTTTGAGCATCAACAAGCGACTCAAAGCGATGCATATGACTTGTGTGGTGTTTTCCAAGTGTTCTGTAGTCATATGACATAATAGCTTTGTGCAAGGAACAAATTGTGTACAAATCATTCAGACCGGTTTTGTGAACTGGATTGTTAACTTGGAACTCAAGCAATGCTGACTGGGAATAGTTAATTTTTACAATAACACTGGTAACTGAACACTTGCACTTATCAAGTCAGTGCAGCATAAACACAAAATGAAAGAGTGTACCTTTTAATTTTTTTGTCTGATCCTTACACAAAACTATTATATGGCTTCAGAAGAATTGGAATATAGTGCACGAGTCCTATGGACTATTGGTTCTCAAAATTTTTGACTCCAAGGTTTCCCAGTGAACAAGGCAACATTTGTAGGCCTCGTCCCTCCTGTTTGCTGAAGCCCTTCCGTGGTCCACGGCCCCCTTGTTGAGAACCACTGCTATGGACCACTCTAATTATACTTTCATGATACTTGTATGGTGCTTTTGTGTCTTTTTTGAAGCTTGGGAACCTCAGTCCCTTTTCATTGTAATTGCATGGAAAAAAGCGACCATTACAATTAGTTTTTTTTATTTATCGTTTTGTGTTCCACGGAAGATAGAATGTCATATGTGTTTGGAACGACATGATGGTTAGTCAATAATGTCAGAATTTACCATTTTGGATCAACTAATCCTTTAAAACCAGTCATGTTTGACTTTCGAGGGTGATATATGACCTTTTAAGCTTCAACTAGGAACTCAAATTCCTAGTTGACAAAGTAACAATTTTATTTTAAGGAAGTTTGTTTGCTTGTTCAATTTTAATAGAAGAGGTATACACCTTTTGTTACTCAAACCACACTTTATCTTTAGGGAATACAAATTCCGATGAGTAGCATCCAGAACACAGTGCTGTAAAGCAGTGCCACCTCCTCTAACCTCCCTGACACAAACGGTTTTATGAGGACAATAATAGTACTTAAGCAGGTCACCTCTAGACATTTAAAAGTAGCTTGACTAATGTCAGCTAACACCCGTGGAGAGTGTCAATCACAGGAGAAGCTAGGCTGTCCCTGTCTCAATAACAGTATAGATAAGCTGAGAAGATTTTACCTCAGGCCAGGACTTTCATGGGTCTGAAAATTCATTTGAAATTGAGTTAACTGCTATTTGTGTAATTAGTTTAGAGCAAAGCTTTTCTATACTTTCTTTGTTCTCTCTCACATTTTTATTGCTCCTTTACTCTCCATCCATTGTGTTTGTTATATACTCCCCAATACTCCCCAACCCCCTTTTGATTCTTGACAGCCACCATCTTGCTGTATTATTATAAATGTTTATTTACATGTTTGTGATTTATTATTAACCAGTATTGTTTTCATGCAGCTTTCAGGTAAATGAATCGAGATAATGCTTTACATTTATGAAACCATCTGTCACGTCTCATCTGTTTATTTGAAAACCATGTAATCTGCAATTTTGTGTTGCAAGTTTACAATAAAGAACTTTACTCTAGAAACAAACAGTTGACTGGCACTTCTTGGAAAGAGATTTTCAGAGCATCACAGCACTAAGAGCATGACATGAACACAGCCTAACCTTAATGAAAGCTCTGATTTGTTTGTGTAATGCAGCAAGTCATATACTTTTAGTAATCTGTCTATGGTATATTGGTTGATTTGACTTTGCTGTCTTGTGCCAACAGATGACCAGGAAGATGAGGATGCCATTGTCAACAGAATATCGTGAGTTTTCCCATACTAACCATATCTGACATAATTATTAGGGCCATCATTTTTATGGAATCATAAAAGGAGCAAGTTTTATGTGACTCAAAATCAATAACATTTTATTTTTGCATTTTGTTATTTAATGTTTTTCTATTCATTAATGGAATATTTCGGGTTCAATACAAGTGAAGCTCAGCATTTGTGGCATAATGTTGATCACAACAAAAATTTATTTTGATGCCTCTCCTTTTCTTAAAAAAAAAAAAATCTTGGTGAATGGGGCTAATTTGTAAATGTTAAAATACTCACTGTTTCAAAAGTATTGCCAAAAGACAAACAATATGGCTGTTAACATGATTTCAGTGTGATAAAATCGCCTACTAACCTTTTCTGTGTAAAGTTATATCCGTTTTTACAACTTCGTTGCAATGATGACAAAACACTATAAACCCTGCAATCCCGCAAAAACGATTTAAACAACTTTACAGATCAAATAATAATCGTGTTTTACAGAATAATTAATGAAAGTGCTTTTATAAAATTATAAAGTTCATACAAGCTTCATTAAAAGCTTCTGCCTTAAACCCTCCAAAAATTGACCCCATTCACTTCCATTGTAAGTGCCTCACCGTAACCTCAGTTTTCATCTAAATACATTTTTGTGGTAATCAACATTATGCCACAAATGTTGTTGATTTGGGCTTAACTTGTAATGAACCCGGAATATTCCTTTAAAAGGATAGTTCGCTCAAAAATGAAAATTCTCTCATCATTTTTTCACCCTCATGCCATACCAGATGTGTATAACTTTCTTCTGCTGAAAATGAACAAATATTTTTAGAAGAATATCTCAGCTCTTTAGGTCCACACAATGCAAGTAAATGGTGGGCAGAATTTTGAAGGTCCAAAAAGCACATAAAGGCAGCATAGAAGAAATCTATAAGACTCCAGTGGTTAAATCTATGTCTTCAGAAGTGATATGATAGGTGTGGGCGTGAACATAAATATTTAAGTCCTTTTTTATGATAAATATCCACTTTCACTTTCACATTCTTCTTCTGTTTTTGGTGTTCTTTGTACTTCTCTAAACCTAACCTACTGGGCAGGGAGGAGATTTTATATTAAAAAAGGACTTCAATATTTATCTGTTCTCACCCACACTTATCATATTGCTTCTGAAGACATGGATTAAACCACTGGAGTCTTTGTGATTTTTGGACCTTCAAAGTTCTGGCACCATTAACTTGCATTGTATGGACCTACAGAGCTGAGCTATTCTTCTAAAAATCTTCATTTGTGTTTGCAGAAGGAAGAAAGTCATACACATCTAGGATGGCATGAGGGTGAATAAATGAGAGAATTTTCATTTTTGGGAGAACTATCACTTTAATGAACTATAATCACTTGTATTTTCTTCATGTTATATCATATTAATAGAATATGATCTTAAACCTAAAGAGAGCGAAAGTCAGTGATTTAAAAAGTCATTAACATAATGTACAAAATATATATATACACATACTCTTTTTACTGACAGTTCACATTTCCTGTCTTTTTCAATTTCTTTGCCATACCTTCCATATATATATTTTTTTTCTTCTTTTTTTCCAACCCCAGTATGTACCTGTGTACATTCACATTGGCAGTGTCTGGAGGGGCCGTCCTCCTCTTGCCATTCTCTATAATCAGTAATGAGATCCTGCTCTCCCTTCCCAAGAACTACTACATACAGTGGCTCAATGGATCACTCATCCATGGTCAGTATTAGCCCTTTCCTCTCTTTCCTTTTCACATATTGGTTGATGTTAATCCTAACTTCACAAGTCTAGTTTTGTGTAGCTAAGTAATGAGCAAAGATCAGATCTCCTCTTAGAGGGATAGATGTCAGATCTGTGAACAAAACAGGTTGTCAGGGCATTTGGATACTTTCAATCTAAAGTAAAGCTAGATGTTTCCAAAGCAAGACAAAATGTTTACTAAAATAGGACTGGGACAAAACAGAATTTTTTGTGGCTAAATCAACTTAAAAAAAAAAAAGGAAAAAAAAAAGTTGATCATTATTGTATGGATGTATACCCCACCAATCTATAGTCTGTTGTGTTCAACAGAAACATGTTGAAATCACTGCTCTCCACAAGCTAGTTTAGTGTGCCACACAATTGTAAATAAAAGTCATGCAAGACACATCACTGAAATAACATTCATATTTTGGTTTGTGACATGTTTCCATGGCTGTTCCGTGTACATTGATGTACAGATTTGTAAGTGGGTACATTCATAGAATAGATTTTATGTTAATGTGTTCTATGCTATTTTTTTCCAAAAAGCCAATTTTCCCTGAATGATTTTTTCCTTTGTTTTAGTCATGGCCACAAGGTGGTGTCAGTGTTTCTTACTTGTGCTGACAGTTTCCCTCTTATACTTACATGAGAACAGGTTTTTTTGTTTCACATGGTAGTGCTTGACATTTTGAAAAATAAAAGGCTAGAAGTTTTGATTAGGTAATTATATCAGTTATTAAGGATCGGCCAGTGCTTAACTTCATTTCATACAATACATTTATACTGTAGCTTAAATCACACTGTGTTTTCCATATGCTGTTATTATAAAAATGTTATTGATGAGCTAAGTTATTAATAACCTTTGGATGATTGGATTGCTTTCTCTCCTTTAGGCCTGTGGAACCTGGTTTCCCTCTTCTCAAATCTCTGTCTCTTTGTGCTGATGCCTTTTGCCTTTTTCTTTTTGGAGTCTGAAGGCTTTGCAGGTTCAAAAAAGGTATGAAGTTCAAACACTCTTAACAGATGTTCAATATTTTTAGAAGCCGTTTTACTCAACATTAATTTGAAAATGAGATTTTCACGTTATAAATGTTGTTTTGTTTTGATTCAACCGTCAATCAAACCAAATTGTCCATGGTTTGTGAGTGTTCTGCAAGCATGAGGTTTTGTGTTTATATTCTTGTGTTTGCATAAAGTCCAAGGAGACAAAAAATGTTAGTCTTGTTTTCAAGACATATATTATTAAAGGTGCACTCATTAAATTCTTGTTCACGTTGTCTTGGAGTTGCACTAACACCAAGGGGCGTGGATGCAGCATCGTTCAAACGCAATAGTTTTCAGTTACAGATGCCATAGAAATTCACTATTCACAAAAAACATTTAATACTAATCACACATGGATGCGCTAAAGAAACCACGCGCATCTTCTCTTGTTATATGTGTTTACTGGCTGATGCCGCTAGTCTTAAAGAGACAGTACACAAGTAAACAATAATGCAAGTAAACACTAAAAATGTAATAAAAATATATATGCAACATAATATGAAATTTCAAGACATAAGTGAATGGAAGAGACTGAATTTGAAAAAAATGTAAAAGCTAAAATGTGAGCAATTTGATCAAAACTAATGATAAAATATAATTTGTAAAAATTTATATTTTCGAATTTTACCTAGAAGGGTTGCCTAGAACAGTGTTTCTCATTCTTTTCCTGGAGTACCACTAATACATTTTGGATGTCTCCTTTATCCAACACACCTGATTCTACTGATTAGCTCATTAGTAGAATGCCCCTTAATCTTAATTGAGTAGGTCAAATAAGGGAGACATCCAAAATGTGTAGAGTTAGTGGTACTCAAGGACAGGATTGAGAAACACTGGCCTAAAAGATTCCTTTATAATTAAGAGCATTAGATGAGAGAGAATTTATTTTATGTGTAAGCAGAATGGACACTGTAACAGAAATGTACCCATATGAATTGATATCGAATCGTGATCGGAATCGAATCGAGAGCTTGTGAATAGTAATCAAATTGAATCGGGAAATCTGTATCAATACCCAGTCCTAACCCTGTCTTTTGATCTCATCTCGTAAACACACACACACACACACAAACACACACACACAAACACACACACACCATGTTGGTGCGGCTATCCTTATGAGGACTGTCCATAGACATAATGATTTTTATGCTGTACGTACTATTGATTCTATCCCCTAACGCTACCCCTAAACCTAACCCTCACAAAGAACTTTCTGCATTTTTACATTTAAAAAAACAATAAAAAAAATGCTGTTTTTAAATTGATTTGAATTATGGGGACACTAGAAATGTCCTCAAACCACATTTGTAGCATAATACCCTTGTGATTATCAGTTTGTAACCTAAAAAAATGTCCTCGTAAACCACCCAACACACACACACACACAAACACACACACACTTGCTCATGCATGAAGTTAAAAATCATATACACTCTGGGTCTATTCCACAACTTAGTGAGCTGCCTTGCTATCTCCTGCCTAATTAGACACCTGTCCTTGCAGCATCCTAACTGAAATGGAGCCTGATAAGAGACCAATTTGGAACGCTCTTTATAGATAGCAGCTCCACGTGTCATTCAAATAGTGCTCCTTACGCAGAGCGCACAGGAGACTCGACTCAAAACTGATTTCAAAACAGATGACATGAGAGGAACGTCGCGATACTGAGCATAAATGCGCAAAGCACACACACATTCCATTTTCTATCATATTAAACTTATCTTTTATCAATATTTTACAGTATTGAATGGATTATAAGTATATTTATAATACAAATTTTTCCCCCTTCATCTGCTATATTGGAATTTTTTTTTCCACCGAGCTCATCACGGTGCATTTTTGGATCGCCTACCCAGGGAAGGATACATACGATGATACCATAGAATTTGGCCAAAGTGAGATATCTTAGGAAGCAGCATAATTAAGATACCTCCCTTTTAGAACATCCTTTGCATTGGATGCATGCTTATGATATTTTAAATTGCTGCCTCTAGATGCAGCTCACTAGGTTTTGGAACAGACCAAGTATCTAAGAACACTGGCCCACATATGCGTGGTCCCAATATATGATCTCAGAGGGTTTATATTTTCTGACATGCATGTCTACTTAAAGATGAAACATTGAAACCATTTTCACGCATTTGTACAAACCAATGCTCCCATATACCTTGGATGCACACTCTTACTTACCCACTCACAGGCATACACTATTATGTGTGACCCTTGTTATTTTGCCCACTATCCTACCCCAGATAATGTAAAACTTCAAAAGCAGAATGGCCTTAATTGTACAGCTCATTTAACTTTGTCATTAGCTACTCAAAGAATGGCTGTCACTGGTTCTAATAGAGACTATAAACCAGCAAACACAGGCCATCACAATAGAGTCTGCAGATAAAAATGAAAGGGTGGGAGGGAATGCATCAGGTTGCCCTCTATCTTAGTCTCACAGTTTGAAATCACTCCTGGTTTATGTCCCTCTTGGCAAAGGTACATAAAGATTAGTTGCTAGTTACTGTAGTTTATGAGGGCTACGCTCATTTGTACGGGAGTGAAGCATACTGCTTCATTTTCTCTCCTTTGCACCATGACTGTTTCTGCCCATTGATCAACCAGAAAGACGGAAGAGAGGGAAGCACTGCTTTATGTTGGCCTACACGTCTCGGAATAGCTGGCAGAGTGTGTGTGTGTGTGTGTGTGTGTGTGTGTGTGTGTGTAGCAAGAGAGAGGAAATGATCGGAAACTGCCGCTTGTATGAAAGCCCCCTGCTGATGCAGGGAAGGGTTAAGTCGTCAACCGCAGAAGCCCATAAAAGCAAGATTTCATGTTTTCTTTTAAAGTATAAAGTCAAATGACCTGCTTGTACCAGTCTCCACATTAGATGGTTAAACAGGGACGTATATATGGTATATTACAGTCAGTAACTGGAGGAAATGAAACTGGGTAGTTTGTTAAAAGGTTGTGTAAGCTGTAACTGGTGCTTTTTATGAGCCAGTGTTTGCGTTAGTACTTCATCAAATGTAATAAACAAAACCGACAATAATATGTTGCATAGCACTCTGTGGGGAATGAAGGTGTCCATTAATGCTTTTTTTTTTTTCATGGCCCTTCAGTGTTGTGTATTTATCTTTGACAGGATGCCATAGTTGAAAAATGTACACAAAACCTTCATAATGCTATGTTGGATGGGAAGCAAGATGTAGTGCAATGGGACTGCAGTTCTGATTTTATCCAACAGATGGCAGTGTTATGATTTCTGTTAGGCTGATCTTGATGCCTCAATCAGTGGCATCTAAACCTCTGAGGTTGTGCTTATAGTCTTATTATAACTCTTTACCATGCATTTGAGAATAAGACTAGTGAGATATATTGGTTAAAATGATGCAAATGAACATCACTTACACTGTCGGCCAAAAGTTTGGAATAATGTACAGATTTTGCTGTTTAAAAAGGAAATTGGTACTTTAATTCACCAAAGTGTCATTCAACTGATCACAAAGTATAGTCAGGACATTACTGATGTAAAAAACAGCCCCATCACTATTTGAAAAAAGTCATTTTTGATCAAATCTAGACAGGCCCCATTTCCAGCAGCCATCACTCCAACACCTTATCCTTGAGTAATCATGCTAAATTGCTAATTTGGTACTAGAAAATCACTTTCCATTATATCAAACACTGCTGAAAGCTATTTGGTTTGTTAAATTAATCTTAACATTGTCTTTGTGTTTGTTTTTGAGTTGCCACAGTATGCAATAGACTGGCATGTCTTAAGGTCAATATTAGGTCAAAAATGGCAAAAAAGAAACAGAAACTCGTCAGTCAATCATTGTTTTGAGGAATGAAGTCTATACAATGCTTGAAATTACCAAAAAACTGAAGATTTCATACAATGGTGTTCACTACAGTCTTCAAAGACAAAGGATGAATGGCTCTAACAAGGACAGAAAGAGATGTGGAAGGACCAGATGTACAACTAAACAAGAGGATAAGTACATCAGAGTCTCTAGTTTGAGAAATAGACGCCTCACATGTCCTCAGCTGACAGCTTCATTGAATTCTACCCGCTCAACACCAGTTTCATGTACAACAGTAAAGAGAAGACTCAGGGGTGCAGGCCTTATGGGAAGAATTGCAAAGAAAAAGCCACTTTTGAAACAGAAAAACAAAAAGAAAATGTTAGAGTGGGCAAAGAAACACAGACATTGGACAACAGATAATTGGAAAAGAGTGTTATGGATCTTAATCCCATTGAGCTTTTGTGGGATCAGCTAGACTGTAAGGTGCGTGAGAAGTGCCAGACAAGACAGCCACATCTATGGCAAGTGATACAGGAAGTGTGGGGTGAAATGTCACCTGAGTATCTGGACAAACTGACAGCTAGAATGCCAAGGATCTGCAAAGCTGTCATTGCTGCACGTGGAGGATTTTTTGATGAGAACACTTTGAATTTTTTTTTTCAAACTGTAATAATAATTTTTCACGTTAGTAATGTCCTGACTATACATTGTGATCAGTTGAATGCCACTTTGATGAATAAAAGTACCAATTTTTTTCCATAAGAGCAAAATCTGTACATTATTCCAAACTTCTGGCCGCCAGTGGAACTGGCTCATTAGGAATCAAATGAAACTTGAAGATGCTAAAAATTGTGTCTGACCATGTACCTGTGTGTGTGTGTGTGTGTGTGTGTGTGTGTGTGTGTGTGTGTGTGTCAGTCTTCTCCTTTGTAGCCTGTCCACAATAGGACTGATATTTATTTTTGAGATGTGATTCTCGCTCCCAGGCTTTGCTTGCTGAGGCCATGACACCGCGTATTTACTCTGCCTGCGACCCATTCTATGCCCGTTTCTATGACAACATATGAGTTTCTCTGTTTTGACAGGAAAAGGGAAACAAGTCGGAACACTGGATTGGATAATAGTCCCCATAGTCAAGCTTCAGGAAAATATATGTATGTATTGAGATGTTTCTTGCAAGCTTTACCGACATGCAAATGAACGTCATCATCCCTGAGCCATACAACAGTTCTGGGTAGACATCAGACTCTAATTTAGGCTACTAGAAGCACACTGCATGCCATCTTGGGTATTTTAGTGTGTTTATCACTTTAACTACATACCAAATAATTAGCGCCTCTTTCCCCTTAATTTTTTTCTAAATGTATTTCTAACTCTTTTAAATATTTTCTTGGCTTTAAACCTCATGCGAGAAGGTTGTTTGTGTTCTTGACAAACCCCAGATTAGTTCGGAAGCCTTTCTCAAAGGTCTTATTTGTTAGACACCTCATGCTAACAAGAAAAAGATGGAGACACTGTAGGAAGAGAGATAAAAAGAAAATGAAACACACCCACAAACTTCAAAAGTACTGAAGTCCCTTCCTCAAGTCGTAGATCCTGTTCTTTTTTTCTTTTTGATGGGCTTCTAACATATTAGTCAGAATGACACATCAATGGCCCTTGTGTGTGTGTGTGTGTGTGTGTGTGTGTGTGTGTGTGTGTGTTGATATACAGTGATTCATGTCCCCTGTGTGTTCTGTGCTCTGTTTTGTGTCTCTAACACTGCTCTTGGTGTAGCAGACTTAAGGAGAAGGTAACGACTACTGTTCATAGTAAACCTTTACTGATGTTGGAGTTAATAGTTCATGGAGGTTAAATCGTAGTGCACAGGAAAAATGCACCAAGTGATTGTAACTAGGGATGAGAATCGTAAGAAATATAATGATTTCGATTCCTTAACTGTTTTATTAACAGTTATTACTGTTGAGGAAGAAATATTTGGAGAGAAGAAATGCTATTTTTACTGAATTTACTGCCCTCAGCAGTCTGTTGCCAAATGATGAGATTATTTTAGATTTCAACAGAGCAGATATAACACATAAGAAATACAATTAATACAATTGTCGCAAAACTTCAAGGTGTGTGAGACTTTTTAATGACTTTTCAAAGAGATAAATTAAATCCAATAATTGTCCCTAAATTTATATACAGTACATATAATTCCACTGATTAAAAAAAAATTCATAATGTGTATCTTTAACTACAAAATGTTCATATGAACAACCAGTCGGTAACTGCTCTGCATGATTTAAGTCACAGGAGTACACTGGTTGTGCTGTAGATTCAAATGAATCAACTTAGGAGTTTGTTTAGGAATCGTACTACACCGGTCGCTCTGTGTGTTTCGCACTGTAGATTTTAAAGAACCAGCCTGAGTCATTTGTGGAGGAAGTCAGACTACACTAAATGCATTGGGCCTCATCCATGAAACATGAACAGAATTTTTTTTTGTTTAAATCATTCGTAAAGCCATTCTGACGTAAATTCTCGGATTCATGAAAGTTTTCGTTAGTTGGTTACATTAGTTGGTACGAACAAAATGTACACATGCTCCCGACCACGTTTAAATTGTGCGTAAGACATCCAAATGTTTTGTTTTCTGCTGCCATGACTACATTTTGATAGAAGAGAACTTAAGTAATGAAACAATTTACTAATAGTTAAATGAGCGAAATTAACCTTAAAAAAAATAGGCTTTTTCTTTTTAAACCATGGCCTAAACTTATTTAGAAAAGTTTCTTTGCTGCTTGCATTTCTTTTTTCAAAGTATAGTTTTTTTCCAAACTCTGCTTATCATTTTTCCAGCAGAAGATCTTGACATGGGCTGAAATTTTGTGGAAAGACGCAGTTTGCATTTGATTTTATCGGAATAATTAATGCCCTCTAACGTGATTGGTTAAACAGTTTTTTATTTTATTTTATTTTATATGAACTATAATTTAGGTTTCATAATTGAATAGGCATCAGTAAATCATGTTCAGTTGATAACATAAGGTTAATGCTAATACTGTTAAACCCATAAATAAACACATCGTGGGCAGGTGTGTACACAATACAATGGGGAAAAAATAGAAAAAGCCCACACACTGTTGTATTGCTTGCAAATCTGTAATATCTTACAGCATTTCTTTGAAGATTCTTCCAGTTGCAAGTATATCACTGTTACTGTCATGATTTGCCCGAGAAGTTTCACAAATAAACTGAACCAGAGAAGGTTAATGGTGGTGGTCATCATCCTCCCAGCGTGAACAGAATTATTGTTTTTTTTACAATAAAGCTTCATGTCAAATCAGTTTTATTGACTAATAACTGTTTGATTCACAAAAGAGCCTCTGATGACAGCAAAAACATGCGATGACAGTAAGTCCTCACTTTCTTTGAGATGCTGTTGTGCTTGTGAATGCACTTCATTCATTAAAATGATTTCAATACTGTTCTGCATTAACAGCATTTACTAGCGAGTCTGGTGCCTTCTGTATATGGCATTTTCCTGGGTGTGGATATTGATAATTGTAAATGTACGTGCATCCCCCCCCCATTTACAAATGTTTGGAATTCACTAACATAAACATGTTTTACTAACAAATCTGGGGGGTATGAAGCATTCGTGAATCCAGCAGAAAGTTTTCAGGAAGGTCCATTTTCCATGCAGATTACTCCGAATTTACTCACATATTTACAAAAGTCTCATGAATGATTCCCATTATGTTTCGCACTAAATTGATTCAGTTGAAGTGCAGCGCTATTCAATGGCAGCATTGAATGAAACACTGTCAGAATATTTTACTATGATGTTCCACTCACATCTGCAGAAAAAGCACGTTCGGGAATCACTAACGGAACCGAAAGTCATGAAATTCATACAGTTCAGGTATTCCGTTTTTTTCAAATAAGAAACTATTCTCGTTTCTCAACTAGGGCTGGCCGATATATGTCGAATATTCATGATTTTGATTTGGCTGGCGATTTAAAATTAAGTAATATCGTAAATATCACAATGATTTTAATGTGCTATTTATTTGGCCTCTATGTTTAATAAAGAGCTCATCAGTAGACTAATTTCTAGATCCTTCAGGGCTGCACAGTTAATCAAAATAACATCCAAATTGCAATATGGTCATACAGTATGTGATTATTAAACCGCAAAAAGCTGTGATTTTAATTAAATGAGTACATGGTCTGTGTGCGCTTCGGAGTAAACGGGTGATGTGCTGTTCTGTCTGCACATTGTGAAAAGAAGTGCTGCAGGTTCACATATTTGCACGATTTCAAACATTACATTATGTTACTGCTACAAGTTATTATATTATGATTTGAAAACGACACAGGATCACAGAAAAGGAGACAACAGCATTTCACCAGATTTGTAAAGAGGAACATTAAACTGTCAAATACACACTGACATTGCAGTGAACATTCAGTGTTCTGCCAAAATAGCTCCAGGTGAATTTAATACGATTGTATAAAATGAATGAAATCCTGTTTATATCTTAATTACATTATAACAATCATAATTCAGTATTAAATCATATTCGACTGGGATCCAAAAAAATAAATGAGTGAAGCTGTAGTTTCTGCACACTCTGTTCATTCATAAAAATTTTGTAGTAGAAATATATGGAGGTAAATAATGCTTTTTATTAGACTACTATGTATTATTGTACATATATGGGTGCATATAAATAAAAAAGATTAAATATCATTCTTCCTTGTTTTCATTTAGTGAAAATTGGCTACAATGGCTGTTTAGATGAAATGGTGGTTTCTCTAATTAAAAAACACTTCAAAGCCATTCAAGAGCAAATACATAATTAGCAAGATATACTGTATATCTAATAATATCAATAGGCTGAAAAATATAGAGAAAATTTTTGTAGTCATATCGCCCAGCTCTATTTCCAACCTTAACTGACCTTATTCACAGCACTGCCATCTTTGATTTGTAATGGGAATGACAACGAGGCTGTGAGGGACAGACTTACCATCTCTTCAATGGCACGAATGATATAAAGCTGTAAAAAGCTCCTAGATCACATGTGAATTTCCATAACTAATGTTGTCTGGAGTTATTTGTCAACTAAATGTTCTTGGAAAGATGCTTTTTCAAAGTTTTGCCTGCGGAAGGATCCAAAAACACTTTAAACTGCAGTACAGCCCATTGATGATATCCCTCACAGCCTTGTTGTCATTCCTGTCAAAAATCAAAGGTGGTGCTGCTGCGAATAAGGTCTGTTTTGTGGATTTCAGTTGCTAGACCAGATACATTTTAGGACTTTTGTTTGTTCAATTTAGTGGCACTGAAAGCTCTTCCCAAAGACTGACTTTTTATCTGGTCCCTTTGAATTTATCTTTTTCTTTTTGTTCTCATTTGTTTTCCATCTTTTTCTGTCTTCTTCCTGGAGCTTGACAGGGGACTATACCTTGATACCATTTAAAAGATTGCATGTCTTTTCAAGCAAAAGCATGGACATGTGCTTTTTACACAGACAATAATATAGAAAATTATACTTGTGTGACCCTGACTATGCCGTAATGAGGATGTGTAAGGTCGCTCTCTCAGGGTGACTCAGACTAACAAAGTATGCATGAATGCAACAATATCTAAATACATCAAAATCTGTATCTCTTTCTTTGTCTCTCACACTCTCACTAACACACACTCACACACATATTTCTTGGAAGTCAACCTAGGATTAGCAGCAGTCTGATTAGCGCATACTGCTGTGTTTGTGTGTGTGTGTGTGTGTGTGTGTGTGTGTGTGTGTGAGAGAGAGGGAGAGATTGTGTGCATGAAAGACTAGATGCTGAATATTTTAGAGTTGCTATATTAAGCAGTGTTCACTTTTAGCTGGGCAAGAGTAGAACAGCTCATCCCATCTCTGGCGTCCCTGCCACATCTCTCTCCATCTTAGATACCAGAACAGCTGCTGTTCACTTTGCAGTTCACAGTTTTCTTGCTTGTATATTTGTTTTCTTGCGTTGTCCTGCTTTAAACTAATTTGAAGGGTGGCTCTGATTACTTTGCATCTACAGGAGTGTCATTGCTGCTTCCTAAAGTTATCTTAAATCCTCTAATATTGTTCAAGATTGTTTGTATATTTTTCAGTAATACTTTCGAACATGGATGCAATAACACACATTCATTGACAACACATCTAGAAATCCATTGAGAGGAGTCTGTTGGAGGTAGATGTTGTTCATCAGAAAGTCACTTGGAGGTGCTCTAGATTCTCTTAATATCAAAAGTGCTTTAAAATACTTCATACGAAGTGCCTTAAGGACCAAGACTGAGACAGTCATTTAAAAAGGAACCAGAGACTGTAGATGTTAGAAAATCATTCATGGGTTGAAAGAAGAGACAGTTGGTCAGTATGTACATAGGCAGCTATAATTTTGAGACAATATTGCCCCCCAAAAAGTTAGTTAAATTTGACAAAAATCTTCCTTTTGAGGACATTTGGGAACATCCTCATTTGAAAAGTTGATCATAAAACAAATAATTTTGTTTTTTAATTCTAAAGAGGCTCAAAGTTTTCTTGTAAGGGTTATGATGTGAGTCAGAGCAAGTCTATAACAACTGAAAAACAATAGATGTCTATAGTACATCCCCATTTAGATAGCGAAGTAACTCATCACAGTCATGCAGTTTACAAACACTTGCAGTCACCAACATCTTTATCTGTGTTCTCGGGGCACAAGTAAATCAAGAATGGAGTTAAACGGCACACATCAAGTACTTACTGACCCGGAAAATACTCAAATGAAACTCCTAATAGTCTCCAGATGAGCCTCTGGACTTAATCTCAGACAGTAGCAGCCACCTTTTTCATTTTACCCACAAACTTCGACCGGACATGGCAATAACTGTTTATATAAGTATGAGTGTGAATGAATGAGAGAGGGAGGAGGGGGGTCAATCCGTTAGTTTCTTTGTGTGTCTGGCTGACCTATTGTTGTGTGTGTGCATTTATGTAGCGAGGGGGGGCCTTGACGTTGAGTCAGTGTTATAGGGAAGTCCTGGGGCTTGCAGAGCTAAATTTCCAATTAGAGCCTCATTTACACCTGCTGATCTGTGCGTGTGTGCTTCTGAATCACTCTTGGGAACAGGCAGGAGAAAACTTGAGAACACTAAAGAGATTATCTGTTGTTTTCAGGGCATTAAGTCTCGTGTGCTGGAGACGTTTGTCATGCTCTTTCTGTTGGCTCTCCTCATCCTGGGCATCGTATGGGTGGCGTCTGCTCTTATTGACAATGATGCTGCCAGCATGGAATCACTCTACGGTATCAATCTTAACCCTGCTCTTGTTGCTGTGGATACATGTGTGCGAATTATGTATCAGTTATGTATGCCTTTGTGTTTTACTGTGCTTGTCTTGTTCTCTCGTTTCTAGATTTATGGGAATTCTATCTGCCATACCTCTACTCCTGCATCTCTCTGATGGGTGGCCTGTTGTTGCTCAGTGAGTTCATGGGAAGCTATGTCATTTAGCACTGGGTGATATATTGAATATTCACATTGGTTTTGCTGGCGTTATAAAATCTAGTGATATTGTGAATGTAAGGATGATTTGAGTGGACTTTTTATAGTCAAGTTTTCTAAAGACTGTGTCATCTGACTAGTTTCACAGTCGATCCTTGTCTCGCAACTCGTAAATATGAGAGCGTTTAGACAGAGATGTTTCAGTAGCATCTCTGATTTAAACTTCATTAGCAAACACAGCATTAGAGTCCATGTCAAAGAATCGTTCAAAACTCTTAACCCTCCTGTTGTCTTAGGGTCAGTTATAAATACCGCATCACTTTTGGTACTGGAACCAAACATTGTGACTTTGTCAAGACCATCAAAACAAACAAAATAAATAATAAAATTAGTTTTTGTATATAATTGTTTAAGAAAAATAACAATTAAAAACCAATTGTTCCTTCTATTGTCAATTTCGACATGTATGGAAAGAACCAGTTGTGACCTTTAACCTTCAGACTTTCTGGATGTTTTACAGTTTTAAATTGTTCTGAGTAAATCTATGAATCAAATTTAACCAAAAAATATTTCAAATTATCTCAAATTAGCCCCATACTTTCTTTCTTCCCCGCCTGCTTCACTGAGCACTGCATCTTTTCCATAAATCGGAATTCCATAAATCCTCTCAAACAACATTTGTGCACACATGTCTACAAACACGTACAAGTATTTTTTATTACATTAACTGGTAATATGTTAGTAAATAGGTTTACTAACATGATTTTAGATGATTCATTTGTGAAATAGGCATGTACTAAAATTGTAACACTTAAATGTACACTTTTGATTTTCTACAAGCAGAATAAATCAGAAATTGTTGTAATAGTTGAGATATTATAAAATGCCAAAAGTGACTGAAATAAATGGAAATTGAGACATTCTACGCCAATGTTGGCTAAGTTTTTTTTTTTATTCTTAAAAAATTATGTAACTATATTAATATAAATGTTTTTTATATATATATATATATATATATATATATATATATATATATATATATATATATATATATATATATATATATATATATATAAATTATTTTTTTTTGGAATGGTTTTCAATATGGGTCAAAATGACCCGAAGGACAAAAAGAGGGTGCAGTTTCTTAAGACAGAGTTAATGCAAAGTTTTTCTAGCTTCATCACTCTAAAATGTCTGCATAAGTTGGTTTATATATGAAAATGATTAAATATCATTCATTCTTGTGTTATAGAAAAATGCCTATTTTAGCTTAATTTTACTGTATTTTACTTGCAAATGCTTGCAAATACATAAAATAAATATTATATTGATTATCGCCCAGTCCTACTGTCAATCAAAATGCATTTTTACTTTTGCTCTTACTAGTACAGTACTTACATATTGTATAAACTTAAACATCTCCATGTTCAAAGGTTGCATTCATACTCTTGCCATAGAAAAAACGAAAGTGCATATGAGTATGTGGTTTAAAGCAGCTCCTTGTCTCATTTCATCAGTGTGTACTCCAGTGGGACTGTCACGCATGTTCACAGTGATGGGCCAGTTACTAGTCAAACCCACAGTAAGTACAATTTATGTGTGTGTGTGTGTGTGTGTGTTTTCTTACAAACTGTAGATGCATTTGTTAAAGACCCATCCTATCATTCTCATTCTGCCTTTCTGTATAGATTTTAGAGGATCTGGATGAGCAGATTTATTGTATTCAGCTGCAGGAAGAGGCCCTGGAGCGCAGACTCAATGGTGGGTTTGTTTGTTTTTTCTATGATGAACAGATACATCATAAAACTTTTTTCCCCCTGCTGAATAACAGCAGTTTATTTGACTCTGTAAATTCTAGCATTTATTGTGCTGTATTTGTAGTAGCAGACTCTTTTATCCAAAGTTACTTTTAAAGGACACTTATTACAGCTACAATCACCCTGGTTCAACCCGGGGATAAATGCATTGCTCGGAGCACAATGTTGATGGCTCAGGGCTTGCTCTGCTGGGCTTTAAGCAGCATTGAAAACTTACTTTATGATGCCATTCCATATTATACATGCATAGTAAAAAAGAGAGAAATGAAAAATATTTTAAATGTAGAATAAATCCAACAGTAAAAAGTGAAAGACTAAATCCAATGTTCACATATATTAACAATATTCTACACATACCTTTACTTTCAGTAGCTGATCCAACATTGCACATGACTAGCATGACAAACAGTTGTTATAACAGCACTGTACAGCAATATTACAGCAATATGCTAAATATAACTGTTAAATAAAGATTATTTTCAGCCTTCACATTATATCACTGTAATGAGTCTTTTCACTGCCACAAATAAAGGGGTGACAAAATCAGAATGGGGGTCCACTGTCTTGAATACCTCACTCAAAAGAGCTTGATAAACCCCTGCTTACATTTGTGTGCTACTTTTGCTGGCTTTCATTTCCATACATAAAAATCCCCACAATGCAGGAAGTGTTCAGTCTTAAAGCCAAACTAGACTTCTGCTTCAACTCAAGCACGCAGCAAAGTGTACAGATGCCAGTCAACTTACAACATGTGCTTTTCTTTTGAATTCACGGAGGTAAGCTAGATCATCTTAAATGATAGTACCCAGTTTCCCAAATCCCATGGATGACTTTCAATAGCCTCACATTTAGTTGTTTGGTTCTGTAGCGTTAGCACCAAAGGCCGATATGCTTTGAACACCTGATAAAATAATTGTAATCTGTTTTAACGATTTTTTTATGATTGTCGTTTGATGTGAGCGGCAGTGGCAGTCACTGTGATTGGGTGACAAAAGGCCGCTAGGGATGCGGAATGCGATTTTGGCAAAGCTTAAGAACTTTGCATTATAGGAAGATCTCGCTCAGGCATTAAGGAGAGAGACTATTTACCTTATCAGGAATTTAAAGAATTTTCTTTCTTTCACACCGTAAATGCAAAACCAAGGTGAAGTGGCTTAAATGGGGGAACGAGAGTTCAGAGAAAACTGTCTGCTTTGCTTTACTCTCTTATCTATGTTCTATCTAAAAATTATACAACTGGCTGCAGTTTAATTTAGATGATGCATGCTTAAATGCACTATTGCAGACCTTTCATATTGGCTAAAAAATAAGTGTGTTATTAATGAAAAACCTATTGCACAGGTGCACTTTTTGATCTGATCTGATCTGCACTGTAACTTGACCAGCAGAGTTAAGTGCAACTGTACAGTCCTGAAATTGAGGCCATTAATAAGGATTAAAGTGTTAATAACTATAAATTCACTCCATTTTGGTGTTCTTTTGTGTGTTTATTTGTTGAAATATTATATTCTGAGTACATTCCTGTCATTTTGTCTTTTAACTTGTATGAAGTACAACATGGGAGTTTTATGTCTTTAGTTGCATTTGTGTGCATACTAGTGTGGGTGCAGGCATATTTTTGTTTGTCCTCTGTCTTGGCTCTTGCTATGCTTTTCTCTGTTGCCCAGATGCGCAGTGGCAGGGTGACCTTGCAAAAATTCTCCCTGCTAGTGTATGGCTCTCTGCTTTGCATAATTACCACTGACGTAATGCAGAACCGGTTTAATTTTCTTTAGAAAAGAATGATATCATCCTCTCTCGGTCTGCCAGCTTCACCTTTACTGAAAAGCTACTGAGCATCACCTTTATCACCTTAATTGAAGGGCTGTACGCAAGCTATTTATTTATTCCAATTAGGGCTAGGTGACATGGCATAAATATAAAATCTCGATTTGTTTTTCAAACTTAAGAATGTTTCAAGATTCATGTTGATTTTACTTGCACTTAACTAATAAGTAACTTCAACATGATTCAAATAGCAGGGTCTTCTTTACAGTAGAGTAGGCAACCTGGTTAGAGAAAGTTCAGTTCTTTATAGAAAACATAGGTGTGCAAGAAAAACGCACAAAAAAATAAAACAAAGTGCACCACACAGGAATTTGTAAACATAGTGTAAATGTAAAATAAATGAAAATCAGTTGAAATGAAAATGAAATTCTTAGTCAATGTAGGTAGTAATTTTCACAGACATGAAAATGGTGAAAGGAAGAAAAAAAAAAGCACTGTTAAACCTGTGGACTTCAATCTCTGAGATGGTATCAATTAAGGCTGCATGTGCACGATTGAAGATTTAAATCACAACATAGCTTGTGCAATTTACTAAACTTAAAATAGCTGCATTTTAAAATCTGACAGTCTGCATTCACCACTTCAGTAAGCACTGTGTGAGTGTGCGGTGCTATGTGTTGTATACTGTGAGCATCACAGCAATATGAACTGATAAATGATTATCATTACAATTTAACTTGCAAATTTTGTCAAAATGAACATTTCCCAAATGTAGATGCAATACTCTTGAAACACATCACAGATCAAAGCAATAATTTGCGATCTATCTGAATCATCATGGTAAAGGAGCGGTGGATTAGGGCTGGGCAATATATAAAAAATATTTTGGCGATAATCGGCTTAAAAAATATCACAATATTCGATTACATCGTCAACCCCCCTGCCGAGGCTTAGTGAATTTTTTTGCTTTATTGATTTTTGCTTTAAAATGTAATTAATTTATTGAAACACGAAAAACATAAGACATTTCTAAATTCAAATTGCACTTTAAACGAAAAAGCAATAAAATAACGAAGTGATCAAAAAAATCTTATTTAACCACCTTATTTAAACATTTACTGTCTCCAGTGGCTCCATTTGCCAACATGCAAGCATCCATCAATGACAACAGGTGGAAAATTACTAATAGCCTACAGATTGAGAACGAAAGACAATTATAAATGTAAAGATAATAATAATCATAATAAATAAGCCTAATAAATTCCATTGTGTTCCCAAAATAATACTGGCAAATGTGTGTTCTTATCGAATTTGTGTTTGTATTGCGCTTTGGTAATACAGTTAATGCTGCCTAAAGAAAAGAAAATAAAACTCAGTTTTAGGTTCAAGGTGAACGTGTCTTGTATTACTTTGATTTAATCACTTTCGTCTTTGTTTCTTTAATACAGAGATATGTTTATTACTGAATCTGCAGAGTTGGGTTCACAATGCATGCTAACCGCATGGAAATAAAGTAAACTAAACTCGCAGCACCTCCTGAGATGATCGGAGATAATTTGCAGCATTCTCATAGACGACATTATTCTTGCAAACCATTTTCAGACAAATGAAACAGAGAAAAAAAAGAATGAAAACTCTTTACATGCACTTGTTCCACATGACCGGCTTGTGCTGCACACCTCTGAACAAACAGCGAATCAGACACGAGCATTGACGGCTTTTCTTTTGTCTGTTCTTAAAAATATAATAAACTGTTACTTCAAGCTCGTGTCTTTGTGACTAACAGCATTTCCAATGCGCTCCAAGTCCTTGTGGTGGCATAGTGACTCGCCTCAATCCGGGTGGCAGAGGATGAATCTCAGTTGCCTCCGCGTCTGAGACCATCAATCCGCGCATCTTATCACGTGGCTTGTTGCGCACGTTACGACGGAGACATAGCGCATGTTGAGGCTTAGCGCTATTCTCCACGGCATCCACGCACAACTCACCACGTGCCCCATCGAGACCGCGTTATAGTGACCACGAGGAGGTTACCCCCATGTGACTCTACCCTCCCTAGCAACCGGGCCAATTTGGTTGCTTAGGAGACCTGGCTGGAGTCACTCAGCACGCCCTGGATTCGAACTCGCGACTCCAGGGGTGGTTGTCAGCGTCTTTACTCGCTGAGCTACCCAGGCCCCCACACTGGCCACTGTTTAATATATTTGCAGACTTCCCAGATCCATGGTTTTGCCATTTCCCAATTTTGTCGAATACGTTCGCAATTGGAATCTTTGTAAGACATCGTCGATATACGATTACATCGTCTTATCACCCAGCCCTACGGTGGATGTTTGATTCTCCCATTTATAACCTATCGATATGATTTGATATGAAGTGCCTGTAACAGTCACGTCCTTAAATCTTTATTATGGGTATTTACAGAAAAGAAATGGGATCCATTTTGTTCATCAACGTGCACAACGCAGAAGCCAGTTATGGTCTGATTAATCCGCTGTGTTCATATGTGCAGCTGATCAAGCGGCATCAAGCCAAGTGCTATTTCCTCTTACTTATACAGCCTTTGGTGGATCTACAACTTATCTAACTATAGCATTTGCTAATATTTTATGCAAAACCTTGATTCCTCAATTTAAAAATAAAATAAAAATCTTATCAATACATCATTTCGAATTAATTGATCAAATCGGAAACAAATTGCCCAGCCCTAATTCAAAAACCCTGTTAAAATGAAGACAGATGCAGTCTTGACAGATTTTTATTATTGCGTTTATAATTAATTTAAAAATATTATTTTTATGGATGTCATATGCGGTATCACAGAAGACATTGTGAAAGAAAGTTTGATGAATTGTGGAAGTTTATTGCATAAAACATGTGCGACAAAACAATACTTATCCAGGTCTCGCTTTCTTCTTTACACTCACCTTATGTTAGTCCTTCAGGGCAGACTTGAGCCATATTTGGCAGAACATTCTGGTCCTGATCAGCTATTAGTGACATTTCCTGTCGCATTGTTCCCACAGTTTGGTTGGAGGGTACAGATTTTCCCTAAACATCACCGGTATAGACAAGTACACGGTTAGGAACACACCTGCTATGTGTTTTTTTTTTTTTTTTTTTTTTTTTTTTAATCCATTTGTTTATGAACTTGAACCTCTACCAGACAGGGCGTGGTACAATCATCATAATAATAATCACGTTTTGATCAAAGTGATTGACTTCTCAGCCCCATGTCGGTGGAAAGATGAAAGATTGTGTTTTTATTGCACGCCAGTAACGGTGTAACACTGAACTAATTGCTGCTGATCTGCCTGTGTGTGTCCCCCGAGGCTGTGCAAACCAATCCTCTGCTTTGAGGAGCAAACGAACCACTAAAATAGGCACAAAAAACCCTGAATGAAACAGATAAATAAGAGCTAAATGAAACAGAAGTCTGTGGTTTTCCTGGAGAACCCCTCTCTGGTTTTGCCCTCTCAATCTCACCTCCTGACACACACACACACACACACACACAGTCAAAGTTGTTAAGAAACCTCAGTCCCCTCTTCCTTCAGAACCAGTTACAGCATGCACACCTCTGGCCTAGACTTTGCACTAGAATATCCAACTACTGTGATATTCTTGTTGTTTGGTGCGTAGAAGGATTTTATAATGGTTGGAATTGTTGTGATTATATGTACAGGAAATGGCTTAGGAAAGCAGAATTAAAGGTTTAATAGAAATGTCCCTTTCACATACAATATGGCTCAGTTGCGCTGACAGAACATTATGGAGGGCATTGAGCTCACTCTTAAGGCCCTGATATACAGTACTGTGCAAAAGTCTTAGGCACATAAGATGTGCTTTTGTGCATCTTATGTGCCACAAAAGCATTTGTCTTAAGATGGTTATTTATATCTTCAGCTTTAGTTTGTCTCTGAACAGCATGTCTGTCTGAGATTACATAAAGAGACAGAAGCAACTGAGACAGCCTAAATAGATAGAAGAACTGTGGTAAATTCTCCAAAAAGCTTGGAACATCCTATCTGCCAACAACCATGAAAAACTGTCCAGGTGTACCTAGGAGAATTGGTGCTGTTTTAAAGGCAAAGGTGGTCACACTGAATATTGATTTAGTTTTTTATGTTTACTAGACTTTGTATGATGTTAATTGATAAATGAAAACTATTTATTTCATTATTTTTGAAGACATCCTCACTATGAAACATTTTTCACAAGTGCCTAAAACTTTTGCACAGTACTGTACTTCCAGCGAGAAGTTTTTTGCCTTCCTCGTTCAGGAATAATAAAAACAAGTTTGAAACCAAGCAACGGTATACTGTTTGCGAACATTGAGACACGCGACACTGTTGTGGGATTTAAATATGAGGGTGCTCAACATGCTAATGTGACTTTAAAATGTGTTATCAATGACTTTATGCCTCATTCTATATGTAGAATTCACATGAGGCAAGTAAAAGAATCTGTTTTAACCACTCGATGATTTAAAGTAATATATATATATTGTCTTGTTTACATTCTGAATTCATGGAGCTATTGAGCTAACACACTATGCACGGTCATAATATGCTCTAATTACACACTGTTATGGGCACTTGAGAGTATTTTATTAGATATGATTCCTTTTGTGGGCCAATTAAACCAAAAAATCCCATGACATGGTCTTGGAAAATGTCTCTACACGAACAGTTGTACAGATGTAGGTAAATTTGCACCAGTTTGCTAATAACTGCACACCGCTGTGGTCATGTTGACTAGGGCTATGTCTCGTTTGGAAGGATGCATCCTCCGGAGGTCGCATTTGTCGGCCGCATACGTCATTGAGGCTGTCTCGTTTCAGAAAAGTGAGTAGGACACTTCGAATGCAGCCTTCGAATGCGACCTCCTTTCACGGGAATTCAGAGGATGCATGAGGTGTATCCTCCGTGGGCACTCACAACCCACAATTCTTTGCTTCAACGGCAATGTCTAAAAAAAATAACACCAATTTGCCCGTAAATATGATGTTCAAACGCAAGTAATGTTAATTCCCAAGTTGAAGTACCTCAGTAGATGGGTGCAGAGTATATAATATGTATAATTATATTAATATATAATTAAAATAATGTATTAGACTAAAAGTACACATGTAAAATCTATTTTCTTTTCTCTTTATATCATTATAACTCTCCTAAAATGTACCTCATGCATTCCCTTCCAGAGGGACATTGTTCCCTTCTCACTCAAAGCGCTCGCGCTTGTTAAAGAGTGCCGTGCTGTCATAGCAACCGTGATACGTTCCGTTTCCATTCGTCCTACGAAGGCCGTCTCGTTTAAATGAGACTTGTTTAAAGGAGGACGCTCAGTATACTGCAGCCTTCAAAGGATGCGACCTCCAGAGGACGCATCCTTCCAAACGAGACACAGCCTAGGGGTGCACCGATCGGAATCGGCCGATATTCGTCTTAAATCCGTGATCGGCCGATTTTGCCTAGATTTAGGGCCGATCTTTTTTGCAGCGCAAGGAATCACACATACACTGCTCCTCTATTGAATGAGCGCTTGCTGACAGTGTGGCCTCTGGATAGTGAGTTGTTGGCAATTCTAAGCATTCACGAATTTAAACTTTCAGACAAGCTGTAATTCACATTCACATGAATATGCCGGTTTGTTTTTAAAAATGTGTAAGAATTACACGTGTATGAATATTAAGTTGCCTTTTTTCTAGAGACATTACGGTAGTAATTCTGACTCATTGCACAGTGAGCAGGAAGTGGATAAACAGGCTGCTAACAGGTATAAAAATGAGTTAAACAACAAATAAACATGGAAATACATGACGTGAGTCACGACAATCAGATGTTGTGTTGAGCTACAGAGACTGTTTGAACGATCATGAGCACTTTTAGCTTCACTCCCTTCAACGTGTGCTCTCTGTGTCAATCAAACATGCGCACTCTCCAGGTGCTCTCAATATCTCAACATCAGTCACTCATCCCAGTGCTATTCTCTGAGGATCCCAATTTAAATCAGATTAATATTAGTCACAATACCACTAATCACAGATGTAACTGTTTAAACTTCAATAACGGCACCGCGACTTCACGCATTTGCTTAATTAGTGATTTGTATTACAACAAGATGCCAAAGACAGTAAACAAATCATAGATATTAATGATTTCTGGAGCAGTTTTAGAGCTTGTAATGGATATATTTTTCTTATTTTTGAAAGTATCTCTGCTGTGTGTGGTGCTCTCATGGTTTTTACTGGTTGCCAGTATGTCATATTTGATATTGACAACAGAACTATTCATAACCGTTTTCAATACAAATAAATGTTAGCAATTCGCAATGTAATTTTAATGTAATTTTGGTAATGCTTTATAAAAAGGTTTCTTTAACATTAGTTAATGCATTAGGTATCATGAATAAACAATGAACAATATTTTTTTACAGCATTTATTAATCATAATGTTACTTAATAAAAATACAGTTGTTCATTGTTAATGTTAGTTCATAGTGCATTAATGTTACTAATACAACTTTTGATTTTAAAATGTATTAGTATATGTTGTAACTAACATTAAGTTAATTAGCTCATGTTAACTACAGTAATGTTGATATATAATATTAACAAATTGAACCTTTTTGTAAAGTGTTACTGTAATTTTACTGTGTGGGGGATAAACATAACTGCAGCATATAACTTGCAAAAGTGTGGCAAAGGACACTTTGGTATCGGCCAGTCTTATTGTTAAAAAAATAGGAGATCGTATCGGCCTCAAATTTCCTGAATGGTGCACCACTAGTGCTTAATATGCAGTTATTGCCTCTAATTTCACATAGCTACAGATATTTTTTCATTTAATGCCAGTTCGAATCAGCCCATTTGCTTGTAAAAAATCGGCAATCGGAATCGGCCATGAAAAATCATGATCGGTGCATCCCTAATGTTGACTGATCTTAACTGACTAAACAACATAAACAAAATTAGCTGTTGGCCTCAAGGTAGTTGGAGGTCCAGGTAACACCAACTGATGATGTGGACCAGTGGCAGTAAGAGGGTGTTTAGCAGCCGGGAAGACGTTTACCTAAAAGTTTGCCCTGGCGAGCTGTTATGAATCACCGAAACGAACGCAAAAGCACCTTTTTGGCCAGATTTAGTTCTAAATGATTTCACACCCATTCGTTCTTCGATTTCGTAGGAAATACATCGGGACTTTTACTCCTCAGCTACCCAGATCTTAAACTGGGTAGCTGAGGACCTTCAGTCTGTGTTGAAGTGTGGCAAGCTGGCAGAAAGTGGTTTTACTTGCATCTAGTTCTTTTTAAATCAGTGAATGCTATGAATGTGTTTTTCTTTCTTGACAGACTTTCTGACAGATTGTGATTTGTTAAGTAGGAACTTGAGGAAGAGTAAAGATAACAACATTCAAACCACTGATTTATGTTCACATCACTGATGTTTCACAGTGTTTGGCTCTTAATAAGCCAAGGTAAACAGATTTAAAGTATCATTCTTTGTTTCAATTCCTCACTGTCTCTGTCTTTCTTTACCGTTCCTTCTGTCCTTCATTCAGGTATAACATCCAACTTTTATTTCCATGGAAACTCTCAGCATCTCTACAAAGAGCTGGACATGATTCGCAATCAGAGGAACAAACTTGGTGAGAAATGTTTTTAACGTCATTTAATTAAACTAAATTAAACGGTGCTGCTGAACCTATGCAGACTTTCAATTTCAGATATGTGAAGGCTGCAATGTCAACTCTTCATAATACTGTTGAATTTTAAAGTGTGTGCATATTTGAATGTGGATAGTTTTCACAGAGTCATTTGGAGTGTGGACAAATAGGGTATGGCTGTATCATTTTCTATGTCAGCTTGTGTTTTGGGGTATTATAAATGATTCCAGAGAGACGAGCAGTTGGAAGGAGAGGAGGCCACAAAGGCACTTAGTATATTGGAGTGTGATGCAAACTTTATTGTGGCTGTCTCTCCAAGTGAGGTCATTAATTTAGAGGCAGCATGGTGCATATGCAGGGAACCCTGCCAACCTCAGCCAGAGCAAAATCGGAGAGAGAAAAGAGAAGAGTAGAGGACAAAGCAGCACAGGAATGACGAACACTGAGATGGAGAATGGAAAAAAGAAAGGATCTTCTGGGCCCAGTTCATGAGTGTAGCAGGAAAAGCCCTGATGTTTGAGTTTCTCAGTCACTGTTAGAGAAGCTTCTGAACTATATATATGCTTGCATGGATGTAGATTTAATTGATACTTTATTGAGCTCAGAAAAAAACTGGTAGTTCAGTTATGACAACTATATAAATTTAAGGTGTTACAATGGATATTACAAGTTGGTAGGCTTGGTCTTAGTGGACTAGATCTTCTTACGCTGCTGCTGCTGCTGCATCAATCTACACTCCATACCCCATAATGACAAAGCAAAAAACAGATTTTTGATAAAAAGAAAAAACTGAAATATCACATTGACATATGCTATGCTATGACACTTGAAATTTAGCTCAAGTGCATCCCATTTCTCTGGATCATCTTTGAAATGTTTCTACGCTTTGAGTGGAGTCCACCAGTGGCAAATTAAATTGATTGGACGTGATTTGGAAAGGCACACACCTGTCTATATAAGGTCTCGCAGCTGAAAATGCATATCAGAGCAAAAATCAAGCCATGAGGTCAAAGGAACTGCCTGCAGGGCTCAGAGACAGGATTGTGTCAAGGTACAGATCTGGGGAAGGCTACAAAAAAATTTCAGCTGCATTGAAGGTTTTCAAGAGCACAGTGGCCTCCATTATTCTTAAATGAAAGAGGTTTGGAACAACCAGGACTCTTCCTAGTGCTGGCTGCCCAGCCAAACTGAGCAATCGGGGGAGAAGGGCCTCGGTAAGAGAGGTGACCAAGAACCTGATGGTCAGTCTGGTTGAGCTCCAGAGATCATGTGTGGAGATGGGAGAAACTTGCAGTAGGACAGCCATCACTGCAACACTTCACTTATCTGGGCTTTATGGCAGAGTGGCCAGATGGAAGCCTCTCCTCAGTGCAAAACACGCAAAAAAAGACTCTCAGACTGTGAGAAACAAGATTCTCTGGTCTGATGAAACGAAAATTGAACTATTTGGCCTCAATTCCAAGCGTCATGTCTGGAGGAAACCAGGCACTGCTCATCACCTGCGCAATACTATCCCAATGGTGAAGCATGGTGGTGATAGCATCATGCTGTGGGGGTGTTTTTCAGTGGCAGGGACTGGGGGACTGGTCAGGGTTGAAGAAAAGCTGCATGCAGCAATATACAGAGATATCCTTAATGAAAACCTGGTCCAGAGCGCTCAGGACCTCAGACTGGGCCAAAGGTTCACCTTCCAACAGGACAATGACCCTAAGCACACAGCCAAGACAATGCAAGAGTGGCTTAGGGAGAACTCTGTGAATGTCCTTGAGTGGCCCAGCCAGAGACCGGACTTGAACCCAATCGAACATCTCTGGAGACACCTGAAAATGGCTGTCCACTGACGGTCCCCATTCAACCTGACAAAGCTTGAGAGGGTCTGCAGAGAAGAATGGCAGAAAATCCCCAAATCCAGGTGTGCAAAGCTTGTCGCATCATAACCAAAAAGGCTTGAGGCTGTAATCGCTGCCAAAGGTGCTTTAACTAAGTACTGAGTTAAGGGTCTGAATACTTATGCCAGTGTGATATTTCAGTTTTGTCTTTTTAATACATTTGCAAAGTTATCAAAAATCTAAGTTTTGCTTTGTCATTATGGGGTATGGAGTGTAGATTGGTGTGAATTATTTTTTTTAAAGCATTTTAGCATAAGGCTGCAACATAACAAAATGTGAAAAAATGAAGGGGTCTGAATAATTCTGAATGCACTGTATGTTTTTGCAGTGGTTGATCATTATAACCAATCAGAGACATGTCCATTGCCTGCTTCTTTGTATGATTTATTCAAAATTTGTTTTTTTATGTTTCTGAGAGGGCCAAAGTGAAGTTGACCGTTTAGGTAACTAGTCTTGATTTACTTATATAAAGCAGTAATAAAGTCATTCAGGAACACAGTTCTCAGCTTGTTTTGGAAGCATAACCAACATAAAAAATACAGCATGCAGTTGATTCACCCCAAATAAGTATTTTAATATGAATTCTATTAACCGCAATTACAATATCAAGGGAATTAATTGACAATTATGATTATTGCCATAATCGTGCAGCCCTAGTGTTGAGCTTGTAAGACATGCTGCTGCTGCACATACATACAGTCCCCTTAAAGCAGATCTAGACAGGTGGTGCTGGGAAGGAAGAGGGTTTCAGAGAGAGAACTTGTTATGCAGTGCAGAGGTTTGCACGGGCCTTAAAATGAATCCTGTACCCGAGAACGTGTGACCCGACCCGACCCTACTCTACCAGATCGGTCAGATTTTAAACCCAAGCCCAAACCCAAAATCACTCACTCTTTTTATAATTTCTTCTCCAAGCAAGTATTGTTGCAGTAGGCTGTGTTTTACGTAAGCATCGTAAGCAACATTCGTGACAGTATAGTAACAGTAAACATACACAGTTTTAACAGGGTGGCCCCTCAGTACACTTAAACAACAGGGGGAAAGAAAATAGTTTATCAAGTGCTGAAACTTTACTTGGAATCAAGTGAAACAGTATAAAGGCTCAGACATATTTCATACTAAATCAAAGAACGAATGGGTATGACATAATTTAGAACAAAATCTTACCAAAAAGGTGTTTTTGCGTTCGTTTCGGTGGTTCGTAACAGCTCGCCTGGGCGAACTTTTAGGAAAACTTCTAACCAGCTGCTAAACACTGGTTGCTGCCATTGGTCCACATCATTGGTAGGTGTGACCTGAAGCTCCACCTACTACTTTGTTTACATTTTTTGTCAGTATTCAACTTGAACACACCGGCCTGCAAGACCATATCGTGCAAAACCTTTTTTTTTTTTTTTACAAAAAAAAAGGTATAAAAATACTCTCAAGTGCCCATTTACTTATGTGCCATCTGTAGCGAAAGCCATTCACATATCTGTCTATAGTAAGACATGCCTATCATCATTCTTTTGTCCTTATTCTGAGCATTAACACTTTAATACACTCATCTTTGCAGTTGTATCAATGTCATAATAAATTATAATAACAGAGTTTAACAGCACATATTATGGTCGCGTATAGCATGTTTGTGCATAAACGCCATGAATTCGGAATCTAAACAAGACAAATTAACATTTTTAAACAGCTTCTTTTACTGATCTAGTGTGAATTCTAGTCATAAAATGAGGCATAAAGTATTTGATAACACATTTTAATGTCACATTAGTTAAGGCTTTACTGAGCATCTTCATATTTAAATGCTCCTTTAAATGCCTCCCACAGCAGTGTGGCGGGTGTCTGTATGTTCGCAAACAGTATACCGTTGCTCGGCTGTTCAGAACTTCTTTTTATCTCTGAACGAAAAATTTATAAGAACTTCTCTGGAAGTAAATCGGGGCCTTAACAGTCACATGAAGTCCTCTTTGCACCCTGAACTTCTTCAGAACAAATTAAACAGACCAGGGATGTCTCATTTTTAAAAACTTGAAGTTCTTTTTATCTTGACACAGTCTAAAAAATGCGGCAGTCCTGAACGAGACACTAAAGAAACCGCAAGATGCAAGGAGTGCAATGGTCAAAGACCAGCCAGCGTGTATTTACAAAAGAAAACAAATGGTTGCACTCTTCTCCAAACGACAGAAGGTAGTGCAGAGAAAATAAGAGCTAATCCAGGCTAATACCGGGCTGCAGTGAAACCAGATTACCTGCAAACAACTTTGGCAGTTTAAATGTTAGACAAAAAAAAGAGTATGCAAGTTAATTGGCTAACAGATTACATGTCAAAGGACCTGTCAGCTTGGGCCATGTAGAGTTTCACGACTGAACTTAGAATCATTTATTATTTCAACAAATAATTTAATGCAAAGCAATAAATGATCATAAAACCTGAAATGAGTTCTTATATGACCGGTGTCCTTATTTTATAGTTTTGCTAAACAAAAGACTAAGGTTTGGAAGTTCTCCTCCATTAATCACAGATTTTTCTACTCCCTATAGTTAATTGTTTTTCTGTCAGCCTGCTGAGAGGAGTTGACTAATTAAAGGGATTAGGTGTCATTTAAAGCTGTTGTAAAAATGCACATTAAACACTTCCACAGTCAGTCAGACCGACAGACAGACAGACATACTGTATGTGTGCTACAATCCTTTCTCTCACCTTCTGTCCCAGAAAGGAGAAAGAAAGCCTCAGCCTGGGAGAAGAATCTCCTTTACCCCATAGTGATGCTGATCCTGCTTGCTGGAACGGTACGTATATTTATTTACATTTCAAGTCAGGTGTTTTGCCTTGTGGTACATGTTTTAATGGTATCATTATAACCATTAGGATGACATTTTTACTAGCCATGTAGCAAAATGAGTTACAGTTTCCTTTCTGTTGGTTTCAAACAATTGTTGGACTAAAAACAGACATTTACACACAACACAAATCACATCAGCCTATTTTCTAAATTGGTTCACCCGAATTTAATCTTTTCAATGTAACATGTAAAAAGCATGTGTGCTACTAACCAGGCCACACCTCTGATGTGTCCCAAATTATTTATAGGTCTGCAAGGGCATTAAATTGAAGCCCATACCTGAAACTTTGTGATCCAATCCAACCGGTACCATCAAATTTTAAACTCGAAATTGCACAGTGTCTAAAAAAATGTGGCGGTCCTTCAAGAGACATTGAAAATACAGCGAGATGAGGTCAAAGACGACGTCCAGCTTATTTTTACATGGAAAAACAGTTGAAAAACTTTGCAGAGCAAATGCATGCAAAAACAGTGTGAACAGTCCCTTACTTATCTGCTCGTGCGTGTCTGTGAGTGAGAGCTCAGGGGAAACCGAGTTGCTCCAGAAGCGTCCGTCTGACACAGGTGTACATTGACGGATCCTAAGACAAGCCCTTATAATAAATCTTAGACTGATTGACGAATTCAGTTGCAAAATGGATTGCTGTGAACTGTAGGGCAATGATAGGCTTATGTTCAGTAATATGGAAATAAACAATATATTGCATTCTAAAGCCACTTTTTTTTATTGTCTTTTTTTAATGCTTCACTTGTGTGCTTAAATAATGTAGTACATTAACATTTTCTGAATTATTATTTTATTTATATATATATATACTGTGTGTGTGTGTGTGTGTGTGTATATATATAATTTTATGAATTATTTATATATATATATATATATATATATACACAGGTGCATCTCAATAAATTAGAATGTCGTGGAAAAGTTCATTTATTTCAGTAATTCAACTCAAATTGTGAAACTCGTGTATTAAATAAATTCAATGCACACAGACTGAAGTAGTTTAAGTCTTTGGTTCTTTTAATTGTGATGATTTTGGCTCACATTTAACAAAAACCCACCAATTCACTATCTCAAAAAATTAGAATATGGTGACATGCCAATCAGCTAATCAACTCAAAACACCTGCAAAGGTTTCCTGAGCCTTCAAAATGGTCTCTCAGTTTGGTTCACTAGGCTACACAATCATGGGGAAGACTGCTGATCTGACAGTTGTCCAGAAGACAATCATTGACACCCTTCACAAGGAGGGTAAGCCACAAACATTCATTGCCAAAGAAGCTGGCTGTTCACAGAGTGCTGTATCCAAGCATGTTAACAGAAAGTTGAGTGGAAGGAAAAAGTGTGGAAGAAAAAGATGCACAACCAACCGAGAGAACCGCAGCCTTATGATTGTCAGGCAAAATCGATTCAAGAATTTGGGTGAACTTCACAAGGAATGGACTGAGGCTGGGGTCAAGGCATCAAGAGCCACCACACACAGACGTGTCAAGGAATTTGGCTACAGTTGTCGTATTCCTCTTGTTAAGCCACTCCTGAACCACAGACAACGTCAGAGGCGTCTTACCTGGGGTAAGGAGAAGAAGAACTGGACTGTTGCCCAGTGGTCCAAAGTCCTCTTTTCAGATGAGAGCAAGTTTTGTATTTCATTTGGAAACCAAGGTCCTAGAGTCTGGAGGAAGGGTGGAGAAGCTCATAGCCCAAGTTGCTTGAAGTCCAGTGTTAAGTTTCCACAGTCTGTGATGATTTGGGATGCAATGTCATCTGCTGGTGTTGGTCCATTGTGTTTTTTGAAAACCAAAGTCACTGCACCCATTTACCAAGAAATTTTGGAGCACTTCATGCTTCCTTCTGCTGACCAGCTTTTTTTAAAGATGCTGATTTCATTTTCCAGCAGGATTTGGCACCTGCCCACACTGCCAAAAGTTGGTTAAATGACCATGGTGTTGGTGTGCTTGACTGGCCAGCAAACTCACCAGACCTGAACCCCATAGAGAATCTATGGGGTATTGTCAAGAGGAAAATGAGAAACAAGAGACCAAAAAATGCAGATGAGCTGAAGGCCACTGTCAAAGAAACCTGGGCTTCCATACCACCTCAGCAGTGCCACAAACTGATCACCTCCATGCCACGCCGAATTGAGGCAGTAATTAAAGCAAAAGGAGCCCCTACCAAGTATTGAGTACATATACAGTAAATGAACATACTTTCCAGAAGGCCAACAATTCACTAAAAATGTTTTTTTATTGGTCTTATGATGTATTCTAATTTTTTGAGATAGTGAATTGGTGGGTTTTTGTTAAATGTGAGCCAAAATCATCACAATTAAAAGAACCAAAGACTTAAACTACTTCAGTCTGTGTGCATTGAATTTATTTAATACACGAGTTTCACAATTTGAGTTGAGTTACTGAAATAAATGAACTTTTCCACGACATTCTAATTTATTGAGATGCACCTGTATATATACACACACACACTGTGGATATAATATATATATATATATATATACTGTGTGTGTGTGTATATATATATTCAACTGATCACAATGTATAACCAGGACATTAATATGTGAAAAATTACTATTACAATTTGAATTAAACTACTTCAAAGAGTTCTTATCAAAAAATCCTCCACATTCAGCAATAACAGCTTTGCAGATTCTTGGCATTCTAGCTGTCAGTTTGTCCAGATACTCAGGTGACATTTCACCCCACACTTCCTGGAGCAGTTGTCATAGATGTGGCTGTCTTGTCGGGCACTTCTCACGCACCTTACAGTCTAGCTGATCCCACAAAAGCTCAATGGGGTTAAGATCCATAACACTATTTTCCAATTATCCGTTGTCCAATGTCTGCGTTTCTTTGCCCACTCTAACCTTTTCTTTTTGTTTTTCTGTTTCAAAAGTGCCTTTTTCTTTGCAATTCTTCCCATAAGGCCTGCACCCCCGAGTCTTCTCTTTACTGTTGTACATGAAACTGGTGTTGAGCAGGTAGAATTCAATGAAGCTGTCAGCTGAGGACATGTGAGGCGTCTATTTCTCAAACTAGAGACTCTGATATACTTATCCTCTTGTTTAGTTGTACATCTGGCCTTCCACATCTCTTTCTGTCTTTGAAGACTGTAGTGTACACCTTTGTATGAAATCTTCAGTTTTTTGGCAATTTCAAGCATTGTATAGCCTTCATTCCTCAAAACAATGATTGACTGACGAGTTTCTGTTTCTTTTTTGCCATTTTTGACCTAATATTGACCTTAAGACATGCCAGTCTATTGCATACTGTGGCAATTCAAAAACAAACACAAAGACAATGTTAAGCTTCATTTAACGAACCAAATAGCTTTCAACTGTGTTTGATATAATGGCAAGTGATTTTCTAGTACCAGATTAGCAATTTAGCATGATTGCTCAAGGATAAGGTGTTGGAGTGATGGCTGCTGGAAATGGGGCCTGTCTAGATTTGATAAAAAATGACTTTTTTCAAATAGTGATGGTGCTGGTTTTTACATCAGTAAAGTCCTGACTATACTTTGTGATCAGTTGAATGTCACATTGGTGAATTAAAAACCAACTTCAAATCTGTACATTATTCCAAACGTTTGGCTGCCTGTGTGTGTCTGTGTGTGTGTGTGTGTGTGTACAGTACTGTGCAGAAGTTTTAGGCACTTGTGAAAAATGTTGCATAGTGAGTATGTCTTCAAAAATAATGCCATAAATAGTTTTCATTTATCACTTAATGTCATACAAAGTCCAGTAAACATAAAAAAGCTAAATCAATTTTTGGTGTGGCCACCTTTGCTTTTAAAACTCCCCCATTTCTCCAAGGTACACCTGGACACAGTTTTTCTTGGTTGTTGGCAGATAGGATGTTCAAGCTTCTTGGAGAATTTACCACAGTTCTTCTATCTATTTAAGCTGTCTCAATTGCTTTCTGTCTCTTCATGTAATACCAGACTGACTCTGTTTAGTGGGGGTCTCTGTGGGGCAATGCCATCTCTTGCAGAGTGCCCTGTTCTTCTATTCTATTCTATTTGCAAAAGTAATGTTTGGGAGTCTAAAATGTATTTTTCCTATTGAAACACTAAAGCTGAAGATATAAATAACCATCTTAAGACTAATGTTTTTGTGAAACATCTTAAGTACCTAATACATTTGCACAGTACTGTGTGTGTGTGTGTGTGTATGTATGTATGTATGTGTGTGTGTATATATATATATATATATATATATATATATATATATATATATATATATATATATATATATATATATATATATAATTCACACATATTCATGCAAAACAAAATATTTATAATAATTATGTATTTTTTATTAATTACAAACCGTGCCCAAAACCTGATGGTTTGTTGGGTCTCATCAATCTCTGGTCGGGTTGCAGACCTCTAGAATTATTATTATAATTATTTATTATTTTTTTCTTGGTCACCCTAGTAACAATGCTGTTTGTTTGTTTCTGTCTTATAATGTCTGTTTTTTTTTTCTTCTGTGCTGCTTGCAGACAATTTCTGTTCTTCTGGTTGCCCTGAACATTGTGTACTTGCTTGTTGACGAGACCGCTTTGCCAAAGGGTTCAACGGTAAGAAAAATTTGCTCTGGATTTATTTTTCTTTTCTGTCCCTCTCACTCACCTTATTTTCTGGCACACTTCTCTCTCTATTTCCCTCATTGGTTGCCTCCCCCTGTCTATCCTGCTATGTTTTGCTAAAACCAAGTACATCCTCAGCACAAACTGAATTCCAGATATGCTCAGGTGTGTGTGGAGAAGAAAAGGCTGGGAGAGATTTGTATCATGTCGCTGCTGTTTGATGCTCTTTATCAGAGCTGCACCCGTCTGCTCTACTTGATGTCAATTGAAAAGCGCTCACGCACTCTACATGTGTGTAACTCTGGACACAATCTTCATGTGTCTTAACCTGGTGATGAGTTGAATGTTGAGTACTTGTTCGTGGTCCTTTCAATCAAACTGCAGTAATGACACCATCATTTAACCGTCGTGCAATGATAAGCAAGTTTCTGCTACGTCACTGTGCAAAGACAGTGTCAGTTTGCTCTCTTGACAAGTTAATAACAAGTTACAGCTTGTCGAATTTGGGTTCAAGTCAGCTTACCACTCATTTGTGCATAAACAGGTGACTTTAACAGGTCCACAGGAACTCTTCCATCATTTCCTACTTTCATGAAGGGGCTGTACAGTACATTGTTTTGTTTTCAATCACTCTTTCTTTCCCTCCATACAATGATGGTCTTATCTCACCTCACTTCATCACTACCACCCTCTGTCCCTGCCTCATAGCTATGGCAGTTTTTTTCCTCTTTCATCCCACAACAAAGCAGGCGCAGCATATCTTTTTTCTGGACATGGTTTGAAAGTCTTCAGCTGTTCTATGAGAGTGCCCGCTCCACATTCAAATTATTTTATTAGTGTTGATATTTGCCTTGGCATGATGCTTGACTGAAAATCCCCCAAATTATGCTTGTCACAGTGTTCAGAGACGAAGGGCCCTCCTGACAGGCTGGTTAATGGTTTATGCGTTTGATGAGCTGGACCAGTGCCATGCTTAAGATCTCATGTAGCCACGACAACCCAGCAGCGGTGTCTGTGTGTATTTATGATGGTTTTACGTTCGGTTGGAGTGTGGTGGGGGGTGGGCCAACATTCCACAACATCCTTAAGAGAGATTGATGCGAGTTAAGTTAACTAGGTTAACGCAGACACCGTCAGATGAGGCAGGGTGTTGTAAATGTGGCTATGAGGTAAGCAGTTCTAATGCGGTGGCACTGCTTGCATTAAGCTGTCTGATGCACTGTTGCTAATGACTGCAATAAAAGTCTTATTGCTGTCACTCCCTAAGTATCCAAAATTATAGTCAATGCTAAAAACAGCCTCATTAATGTCCATTTCTCATCCGAACTCGTATCTCACATGTCATACGGACCAGAAGGAGTGATGGAATGAAAAACGAGAAGAGAGGGGAAAACAAGAGATATCGTATTTCTCTCTCTGACATTTGATAGGAGTCATTTAACCCCTAACTTGTCAGTAAATAGCTTTCTAAAAAAGAGACAATGAAAAAGGCTGGTCTAATCCATGATGAGTTTTTCATTTTTTCTGTCATTATCCTTCATCAGAGGTTGTTGAGGCACATCAAAACATGTAGTGTTGGTTTGGACACACGAACACGTACACACACACACACACAGATATACTCACTAAACACTCACTCAATCAGGTGTTAAGCAGAGCCAACAACACCTGACACAGCTCTGAAAAAAATAAATGTAAAATACCTGTTCAGTAATGTCAGGCAGTTGTATGGCTATGAGTTACATGACAGCCAATGTAATGTTATAATTAATTAATTAACAAATATGAATAATAATCAATTAATAATTATTATAATTGTACTATTTAATGTAGTAGACCATATACACTGGCGGCCAAAATGTTTGGAATAATGTACAGATTTTGCTGTTTCGGAAGGAAATTGGTGCTTTAATTCACCAAAGTGTCATTCAACTGATCACAAAGTATAGTCAGGATATTACTGATGTAAAAAACAGCACCATCACTATTTGAAAAAAGTTATTTTTGATCAAATCTAGACAGGCCCCATTTCCAGCAGCCTTCACTCCAACACCTTATCCTTGAATAATCATGCTAAATTGCTAATTTGGTACTAGAAAATCACTTTCCATTATATCAAACACAGATGAAAGCTATTTAGTTCATTAAATGAAGCTTAACATTGTCTTTGTGTTTGTTTTTGAGTTGCCACAGTATGCAATAGACTGGCATGTCTTAAGGTCAATATTAGGTCACAAATGACAAAAAAGAAACAGCTTTCTCTAGAAACTCATCAGTCAATCATTGTTTTGAGGAATGAAGGCTATACAAATGCTTGAAATTACCAAAAAACTGAAGATTTCATACAAAGGTGTACACTACAGTCTTCAAAGACAAAGGACAACTGGTTCTAACAAGGACAGAAAGAGATGTGGAAGGCCAGATGTACAACTAAACAAGAGGATAAGTACATCAGAGTCTCTAGTTTGAGAAATAGACACCTCACATGTCCTCAGCTGACAGCTTCATTGAATTCTACCCGCTCAACACCAGTTTCATGTACAACAGTAAAGAGAAGACTCGGGGGTGCAGGTCTTATGGGAAGAATTGCAAAGAAAAAGCCACTTTTGAAACAGAAAAACAAGAAGAAAAGGTTAGCGTGGGCAAAGAAACACAGACACTGGACAACAGATAATTGGAAAAGAGTGTTATGGATCTTAACCCCATTGAGCTTTTGTGGGATCAGCTAGACTGTAAGGTGCGTGAGAAGTGCCCGACAAGACAGCCACATCTATGGCAAGTGCTACAGGAAGTGTGGGGTGAAATGTCACCTGAGTATCTGGACAAACTGACAGCCAGAATAACAAGGATCTGCAAAGCTGTCATTGCTGCACGTGGAGGATTTTTGGATGAGAAATTTTTGAAGTAGTTTATGAAGTTCTGAACATTTTTTTTCAAATTGTAATAGTAATTTTTCACATTATTAATGTCCTGACAATACATTGTGATCAGTTGAATGCCACTTTGGTGAATAAAAGTATCAATTTCTTTCCATAAGAGCAAAATCTGTACATTATTCCAAACTTTTGGCTGCCAGTATACATGATCAGAAGGGTGCTTTATTTGACATAAGAGAGGTTGCCCATGATATTATTCCAGCCCTTCGTACTGTCAATGTTAGTCAACAGTATTCATTATTACAGCTGATGAGCCATTGGACGCAAACAGTCTGTTTAGTGGAAACCCTTTAGTTGTTCTGAAATACACTCGCAGTGGTGTTTATGCTATTATTCACCTTATGCACCAGAGAAACAAGCACACAGCCATCTTGAAAATGTTGTCTTTAAACTTCCGGTGTAGCGTTTTCAATATAGATACAGTATCTATGTTGTTGATGTCAAAGTGTAATTAGCTATTGAAGTGGATTAACAGATTCTAGAGTTACCAAAAGTTATCATGAGTATTTTAAAGTGTTCAGGGGATGTCATAACAACCAGAAGCAGAGCGGGGAGATTATAAAACAAGAGTACTTCATTCATAAACACACAAGATCCATACCTTCACGCTGTGGACGTAATGATGTGCCTGTGTGCTCATTCAACTCCAAGAGACAACACAAAGTCATTAAAATATCTCTCTACGACACCTGGACATCATCTCATGTCATTATCCCATCGCATTATAGTTAAGGTGAGCAGATTTTTTGAGTGTTAAACCGCGACAAAGGCGTGGGAAGGGGTGCCACTTTATTCAGACACACACACACACACACACACAGACAGTTATACATGTGAAAGTGTACTTTTTATTTTGGATTCCGTTTACAGCCATTTTAATCACATTTAATCCTTTTAAAATGTGGGGTGACAAATACATTTTAAAAAGTACAAATGTAATTGCCTTTATTATGAGTATGTGAAATAATTGAAGCTGTCACTGTTTAAAATTTCTTGTCAACTGCACATTTTAACACAAATTATTAATAATCAAACAAATTTAAAACAATTTAGCAGAATTACACATTACAATTAAATGCTTGTATCATGATAAAGTGCAGTGTGTCATAGCAGTCAGAATGTGATCTGCCAGGTCCAAATAACCTCTGTTGGTGTCAGAAAAACAAACATTTACAGTGACAGCAAAACACCCCGCAAGCATTTTCATGTAGTAAAGGGGTGCTGTAGACTCGCACCATCAACCATTGGTGAAAAATGCTTTCTGTGCTCCCACACATAATCCAGTTTGATCGACTCTCCTCCGTAGCTTTAAAACAATCCGGAAGTCAAGAGACAAAACATGGAATCGTGGGGCGCTGAAAAGGGGCGGGGCTGAATAAGGTGAATAGAGAGCAACAGTCGGGTTCTGGATGTAAAAATCTCAGCCAGTATTCTGTCTCTCTGCATTATTTGCCCTCAGATGGTTCAAGAGTGTAATATAAATCGAGAGTTTGATGTAAGGAATAATTGACGACGGACTGATTATTGAAAAATAATGTACACCTGAGGTGTAACGTCCACTCTGCTGCACGTCGTGTCCGCATTACCACATCGGGGTGTGCATTATTTTCCAAAAATTCAACGGGCCGGAGTCAATTATACCATTTATACCACGATTACCACACCTCAAGACATTTTCAGGTTTTCGTCCCTAAAACGCTCTTGTGAGTGGAACTACTTTCTTCCACCACAGATTCAGCGTCTTGCTTTGGTACAACCTAAGCCTTTGTTGCTAGTTAGAAAACATCACTTGAGAACTAGTAACGGAGGCTTGCTCTGCTTTCAAGCACTTACTGAAATAACAACGTAGTGCGAGTGTAATGCCAGCCAAACAGATTGGCACTTGTGATTTCAGCCAGTTTTTTGCTGTTTTGTGTGCAATATGCATTAGTCAGTGAATGGACTGAGGGCGTACCATCTGAGGCTGAGACTAACCACATATCAACTTTTCTCGGACCTGTCATCAATAACAACAAGCAAGACTGACAATACAAATTCTGGTAGAGATTTTAAAACAGATTCGATCTAATCCATTTAGAAAGATCATCATAAATATTTGTGTAAGCTTTGTTGATGTTGAATTGGACAACTGTCAAATGCACGTCATTACAATAAGATTGATGATTGATTTTTATTTTATTTTTTTTACTCTTCAAGCCCAGACTAAGGTTGTTGTACATTGTTAAAGTATGTAAAATAAATGTTGGCTTTTATTGTAATAATTCAAATCCAAACTTGGATCACTTCAATGTCTTCAAACGATATTAAGGCCTGATGCTATAAAAACTTTGTTTGCCAGGGCATTTGTTTTGTTTTCATTTTTTCACGTTTTTCCCTTAATTTTTGGCAGCCGTTCCTTCTATGCAACCTCTTACTGTAAGAGCAATTCTGCCTTTTTTTCTCTCTTTCTTTTTCTTTTTTGTTTGAACACCTGCTCGCATATTATGCGTGTGTGAGCGGCGGTGAATTTAAAAAGATTTCTTTCATCTGCTTCCATTCATTACTTCGCCAAATTCACTCTGTCTGTCCTCATTGGTGAGAGGGAAAACTTCACTAATCTGAGCTTTATACGTTTTATTTCTTCATAATAGCATTCACTCAGAACAGCTCCAAATATTTGTGCTGTTTTTTTTCTGCCCTCATCGCCTGAAGCATTGAGGTGTCACCACTGTAGTCTTATTTAGATTACACAGCTTCAGTTGTAACAGGAGCCTTTTGCATTGGGCACGTCGCTAAAACACGTCCACTAAATCCAGTCACTCCATATAAGTGGATTGCCTCACTTCAGGACCCTAACCTGTGCAAATGAGAGACTAATACATTTATTTTTTGGGCACAAAAATCTATTCATGCTGTGAGACTAAACTTTATATGTAGAAATTCAGTTTCAGAAAATAGCATTAGACAGTAACTTGTGTTCTTTTTGTTTCTGCAGGAGAGAGATATTGGCAATGCCCATTTATCCACATTTGGAGTTGCCCAGGCAGTTGTTGAAATCATTCTCATGATTTATCCTTTGCTGTCTATGATACTGTATTGCTGCTATGTATCAGCTCTGATCTAGTGCTTTGATCACTTTTTTTTTGCATCTGTGACTATGTATACAGTATGTGTGCTTAAGTGAAGGGAATGAATGGTCAAAGTGTAATAATTGTTCAATAAGAATTTTGGTAAATCTATTGGTCTTAACTCATGAACAGTTATCTGATGGTCTCATCTCTGGTTGGCTTCTATAGCCTTCGCATCTTTCAAGAGCTCACCCCAAGAAAGGACGACACTACCATGACAACGGTAGGACCTGTAATACCCCTCTTGTTTTAAGGCCTATTCACATTAAAGGCTAGGTAATGCTTCATTTTCCTCGTGCACAGCCAAGCATTCTAGCCTTTCAAAGTATGCTCTTTTGACCGCAAGCCCTTACAGATGTGTTCATCACATGCACACTACTAAAGAGTATCATAAAGCAACCATAAAGTCAGCTGCAGGAACGTGTGCAGACAACACGCACAGATGCAAACAGGTAGGCTAGATTACAAAAAATGGGCTGCACTGTACTGATAAAGATATTTACGTCACATACACTGTGCGCGAGACGTAGCAGAAAGCTGAACTATACTTGAGCCTTAAATCTGATGCGACTAAATAATGATCAAATACAGGATTCCCACAGAAATATCAGGAAATTTTAAAATAGTGTTGTTAAAAAGTCATGGACATTAATAACCTCTCAAAAGTCATGGAAAAGTAGTTGACGTTTCTGTAGTGAATATACTGTATATTTTTCTGGGTTTTCTCAGCTCTAAAATATTTAATTGGTTAGATATTGCTCTTGTGTGGAGTAAAACTTTCTCCTAAGCCATAATGATGTCTGATTTGTTAATAAATCGTTCTTTTGAATTAGTTATTTTTAATGAATTAGTTTAAATGGTTCACAAAGTGGTGTAAATGATTTGTTAGACAATCTGTCTGAATTTAAATGATTTAAAAAAAAATCTGTATCCAGTTATCAGAAATGCCTGCAGCCATGGAAAATCATTGGTCAAAAAGAGTGGGAACCCTGAACATTTTCAAAAAAAATTTGTACCAAAATTTTTCACGTAATTTGGCTATGGTGAGTCCAATGCCAATTATTCTCCACCCCCCCAAAAAAAAAACAAAAAAAAAATTTATTGTTCAGGATTTGAACAATGAGAAAAACTACCTAAGCTCAAAAAAAAAAAAAAAAATTCCCGCTCATTGCATTCTAATATTCTGGACTCCTGTGAAGGAGTTTAAGGGGTCATATCAAGAGGAATACAATTTTCCTTGATCTTTTAACAAATAAGAGTTTATTGTACTAAAAAAAAAAAAAACATGCAGTAAGTTTCAGAATTCAAAACTTCCTCCCTAGTACAAAAAGAGCATTTATTGACACCAAGCAGCAAAAAGGCTCGTTCTCTACTTCTGTACGTCACTTGGGGGCCATCATTAATGCATGACCACCTCCACAGTAAGAGATCAAGGCCTCCATTTACTTCATCACCTTTTTGGTCCACCCACTGGTGCGCAGTCAGAGTGAAGCTGGACAGGTACAGCCATTGCTATACACCCAGAGGGACCTAACAAAGAGATTGCAATGTCGGGGAAGATTAAAAATGTTGTGCCATTCCTGGGTGTGGAAATTCAGCATCTCTGCATAGGCTTCCGAAGGATGACAACATTAGGAAAGAGTTGCTTAAGTTTATTTTTTAACAAAGTTCCTGATCGATCAGTGTGGGATTATATGTTTTGTTTGGTACATTTCTCTAAGGATTATTTTCAGAAGTATTATAATTCAGACTTTTCAAAGAAACTTATATTGAAAGATGGAGCAGTGCCAACTATATTATGGCACTTTTCCACTGCACATTATGGTTCGACTCGACTCTGCTCGCTTTACTTTTCTGAGCTTGCTTTTTCACTGCAGTTTAGTGCCGCCTCAACGTGGGTGGGATTATAGGCTGATCGTCATAGTTGCGCCGCCTCTACTGCCGTGACATCATCTTAAACGCAACACAAACATTACTGACCATAAACAATAACACGACCGCTAGCTGTTAGCTACTAGCTCATTGTGCTGCATAAAGCAGTTGTTGCATGGTGATTTTACACAAGTGTAACAGTTAAATTGGCCTGGTTGTTTTAGAAGCAAGCTTTCCAGTAGCTGATCAACTAAATAAAGTGAAGCTTTCAAGCAGAATATAGAGTTAACATACCATCAACAGGGCACTCTCCCTCCCATTGCTCGCCGGTCTATTGCCATAGATAGCGTCCATTTTGTCGAACCACTTCCACTTTCTTCTGTTTGAACCACTCTGGCTGTTGTGGTCCTTGATGGTTCTGTAGTCACTTTTAAGTTTTTTTTAACTTTTCCCTACATTGTTGGTAGGTCCGGTGGTAGCCGTGTCACTTCCTGAAAGACTTTTTCGTTTCGCGTCATTTCGTTCGTTGCCAATGAGAGGAATGTCTGCACCTCATTTATTGACCACGGCGTGGTTTTGCACACAGCCATTTCTTTTTACAATTCGAAAGTCACATGAACAAATGATATTGCTGTCGCTAACTTTAAAACTAGCAGGTTGATGTCCCGTGTCACAAATCCAGTGATGCCGGTAGTGACGATTCTCTCTGACCAATCAGTGATCTGCAAGGTTTTGATGTCACATTTAGTATCGGCTCGGCTCGCTTGGAACCTCGACCGAGGTGGTACTAAAAAAAAGTATCAGGTACCAGGTACTATCCACAGTGGAAAACCCCCAAAAAGCAAGCAGAGTCGAGTCGAGTCGAGTTGAGCTGAGCTGTACCGTGCAGTGGAAAAGCCCCATTAGACAGGACAGTAATGCCACTGAGTAACCAATTGAATAGTACTGTTCCTGTCTGTGTTTGTTTGATATGTAAGGAATTTTATAGTCGGCCGTTTTTATTGCAAAATAAACCATGATCAGGACTCCAATGTGGAGCAGATCTTATTACAGGGTTACTTGCCAACAAATACAGTACATAATTGCTCACAAAATATTGATGTGAGATTAAATTATTTTATTATGTAAGAAGAAAGCATAGTGCGGAGTGCAACGAAAGACAGTGCTGTAGTACACTCTAGTGACTGCTGTCTCATTTGTCTTGTATTAGCCAGGATGTCCTGTATTTTGGCCAAAATGAACACATCGGGACGTGTATTATCCCTTATATAAGCAGCGAAACAGTCAAGGGCATTCCCCTCCCCTAGTAGACCGGTGAAATGATTGGGGTGCGATCTCCCCGCCCGGCAAACATCCCTTATTTCACATTACACGGTAGGCGAACATTGTCCATTAGAGCTGGATACAGATTTATTAACCCTTCACATTCTCAACTTTTGTAAGTCTGGACTATTTTTCTCTGTTCAACTTTATCAACTTTATATAGCATTATTGTATCAATAAATCCTGTATGCCTACTAATACAAGGATTTGAGAGCAATAGAATGGCAACTTCAGTTTTCGATTGTTATTTCAGTCAGAGTAACTGTAGTAGTTTAATTGCGTGCTTCACATAAATTGGGACATATAGCTATTAAAGGGATCGTTCACCCAAATATGAAAATTCTCTCATCATTTACTCATCCTCATGCCATCCCAGATGTGTATGACTTTTTGTCCTCTGCTGAACACAAACAAAGATTTTTAGAAGAATATCTCCACTCTGCTGGTCCATACAATGCAGGTGAATGGTGACTTTGATAACTTTGAAGCTTCAAAAATCACATGTGGGTGAGAAACTGAGCAATATATAAGTCCTTTTTTTTATTTATTTTTTTTACTATAAATCTCCACTGTCACTTACACATTCTTTCACAGTTTGAAAGGAAAAATTGCAAGTGGAGATTTATGGTAAAAATGACTTAAATATTAATCCATTTCTCACACACACCTATCATATCTCTTCTGAAGATATAGATATAACCACTGGAGTCTTATAAATTACTTTTATGTGGCCTTTATGTGATTTTTGGAGCTTCAAAGGTCTGGTCACCATTCACTTGCATTGTATGTACCTACAGAGCTGAGATATTCTTCTAAAAATCTTTGTGTGTGTTCAGCAGAAGAAATAGTCATACACATCTGGGATAGCATGAGGGTGAGTAAATGATGAGAGAATTATTGGGTGAACTATCCCTTTAATTATTACCTGGATTGAATGCTTTCAGGTGATTTTAGAAATCACTTGCCCATTTTCATTCTTTTATTCTTGGAAAAAACAGTTCCATGAGTTTTGTCAGGGTTTTTGCACTTCCAAGATGTTAGCCAATCATAACACAGTGAGCGTGTATATTGAAGTCTTAAAGGGGACAGCACAGAAAACTGAGTGTTTCAGACAGAAGGCCAGAGACAGGGTGGAAAAAGGCAAGGTAATTTAGATAATTAAAAAAAAATAATTTAATACAATATTAAGACGTGTTTTTTTTTTTTTTTTTGTGTTTTTGTTTTTGTGCAAAAACATTTGCTAACATTATTGTTTTCCTTGAGGTTCACTTATAAAGTAAGAAAAAATGCATGACATGACGCCTTTTAATCAATATGCATCGCTTAATTAAAAAAAAAAAATGTGATCAGAAAATTTGGAAATGGTGTGAATAGGCCTTTATTTGTTTTTCTTTATATATATATATATATATATATATATATATGTGTGTGTGTGTATGTGTATGTATGTATATGTATATATAGATAGATATATAATATAGTCATTATGTATTAATTTAGAATTATGGAAATGTTTGTCTATGTAATGTTTTGTCTTCCTTGTAGATCATTGGTTGCTGTGTATCCATTCTAGTGCTGAGCTCTGCTTTGCCTGTCATGTCCCGAACACTTGGTAAGGTCATCCTGATTCCTGTGTGTGTACTATAATGATAACATTTCTACATAAGCAGTTGTGTATGTCTTGGGGTTGCCATAAACAGAACTTGCAATTAATGTTTGCTTGTTTTTGGATACTTCCATTTTATATATTTTTTTCACTAGAACTAACATATACATATACACACTGGCAAACTCATTTTCACTGTTAAGATTTAACAAGTTAAATTCCAGAAGGATTTGCCATAGTGATTTTACACAAGAATGGAGAGTGAAAAGAAGGACAGACAGGCAGTTGTCACAATAGATGCAATAAACAACATGCAAGCCATAGACACAGCTGTTCAAATAGTTGTGCGTGTGTGTGTGTGTGTGTGTGTGTGAGAGAGAGAGAGAGAGAGAGAGAAACAGAGTGAGAGACTTAAGTAGTGACTCATTGGGAGACTCACAAAAATATCAATAGTTCTGTTGTACTGCTTTGAATAGATGAAAGGAGTGGTTGAACAAAGTATGTTTTGTTTCTTCAGAGAATTTCATCAACTTCCCTCAATCAGATAAATTAAAAGACACTTACTATCAAATACCCTTACAAGCATCTCCCATGTGAAAAGAAGGAAGTCCTCCAAAAATACTTAAGGTGGGGTGTGGGTGTATATACGTAAGCAGATGACAGGAGCCTGTGGAAAATGTGGGAAAGGCAAACTGACCTGTATAATAGCAATGACTTACACAGACAGTTAACAACCCTCACCCAAACAGTCTCTTAGTCTTCACTCAGTTTATCCACATTTTCAATGAGCTTTTACAAATGACATATCTAACTCTTCATTTTAAATCATGTGAAGGAATTGGCTTGTTTGTATCATTGTGCTATATTCATTTCGATCAGATATGGACCTCAGGACCTCAGGACAATGCTATTGATATGAGTGCAGCCAAAAAAATCAGGCATGATAAAATGTATATTTAAAAAAATAGTAACTTGAGTTTTTGATATGTTTATTAAAATAATAGGATTCATACTGAGTTTAACTTTCAACTACATCAGTGTTGCGCCAACCATCATTACATACCTCAGGTCTTTAGCGACTTGGCACGTATATCTATCACAAATGGATTTGCAAAATATCTAGATGGTGTTATGATTTTTAAGACAATTAGAAAATAATAGAATAGAATATATTCTGTGATATTTCTTTGTTTTATTATACATATAATTAATAATTATAAAAATGTGATTTATGGAAGCTCAAATATAAATCACAACACTACATACCTCGGGTCATCAATGACCCTATAAGCAATTTTAAAAATGTATATATTTTTTTTTTTGTTGCTGCAATTTTGTCATTTTGTTATTGTTACATTGTTCATTAAGGTTTAGGAACACTAAAAAAAAGTCGGGGCATAACTCCAAAAAAGGGGTGGAATGAGGTCCCGGGTCACTAAAGACACAAAGTATGCATTTAAGGGTTAAATGTAATTCACTTAATGAATTTCTTTTAATTAAATATGCATTCCAAGACAGAAACTGGTCTTTGCCCTTAATAACTGGTCAATAAGTCTAGAAAATACCTTATATAAATAATATGCATTTGTATTTTTTTTCTTCATATAGATTTCTTCCTGAAAGTTCTCTCTCCCTTTTTTTAAAAAAAAGGCAAATGGTGGATATTTGATAAATGTTTAAGCTAATTGTTCAATCTGAGACTGTAAGCTTTTATCATGTCCATCTAGGGTTGCAAATAATTGGCCATGAATGAAAACCTGACCCCCTTTTTTTTTCTTTTTTTTTTTACCACTTTCAATTCATGTTTTTTGTGCCAGTTTTGATGGTTTAGTTTTTGAATGGGAAACATTGCAGTTGTTTTAAGTTATCCTCAGGAGTCATCCTGTCTAAAGGTTAGACTATAATGGTATTTAGAGGAGCACCTGAAAGCAGAAGATAGGGGAGGGAAAAAACAATCAGTCCTAACAGGAAATCTGTTGTGCTTTTAAGTTGGGGGGAAAAGAGTGAGACAGTTGAACATTATTTTCTTATAAAAATCAGTTTACTGTGCTTTTTGGGCACTGACAGTTGTCCGTATACTTCTGAATCAACAATAATATGGGATCCACATAAACAATGGTGAGGCGTAAATGTGCTTAATTTGTAGTCAAGATTTAAGATGGCTAAATAGTTGATACTGGCTAATACTGAATCATTATGGAATTTGAAGCGATTATCGGTATTTATTCAGACAAGCTTTCCAAATGTCTGGGGAAACAGAATGGACTTGATTGGAAATGTGAATCTCAAATAAATCTGAGATTTGACTATATTTTTAATATATAGTGTTATATAGTATTGTTTCATTAATACTATAAATAATATATTATTATTTAATCAACTATTATTTCTCTCAAAAATAAAATAGTAAACAGTAAAACTCATAAAACTACATCTTTCAAATTGTCATTTTTATGATGAAAACATTTAAGTTAATAGCCTTGTTTTGTCATGTTTGTATCAAAGATTTCTATAATAGAATGGTGACCTGTGTTAATCTGTTAACAGATTTTTTTTAGTTGCATCTTTGAATTCAAAAGCTGGTGTTACCCAACCCAAATATTATTTAAATGCATGTGTACATGGATCATTTAGTCACATAAAACTGCAGAGTACAACATGTCCATTTTGTTATAGAAAATGTTTTATTCTCTATCAGTTTTGCATGATGGACAATAAACAAACTTCAGTGTCAGACTGAAATATGACAGATGGTATATTGCACCTTCTTATCTCAGATGTAGGAAAAATATACTTTATCAGTTTGTGTAATCTGATTAAGATGGAGCTGCTTTCATTCTGTTTGTAGCCCTTTTTAAATCTTTTTTTATCATGTCTTCATGAACTCCTGACTGCTCTTTCAGTTCTCAGTCCTCTCTTGCCTACCATATATATACCTTTTTGGGCTGGAAAATTTAACGCATTAATTTCTGCAATTAATAGTTGACTGTTGAACACGTAAAAAAAAAAATTAACGCAATTGATGCAGTATCCGTTTTTTTCACCATTTAAAACATTTAAAACTTTACAAATGGCACATAAATTCTGCAACTGCACATCCTAGCACAGAAACTGATTGTGTGAATCTTGCCAATAAAGCTTGATATGAATTGAATCTGCCCATTTGATCCTTTTATTAAAAAAGTCCACTGGAAAATGGCAGATTTTTCCATACATTTACTTACAAATTTTCCACTGATTTTATGACATGTAGGCCTATACATAAACTAATGAGCCAAAACATTATGATCACCTGCCTAAAATGCTGTTGGTCCTCCGCGTGCCGCCAAAACAGTGCCAACCCACAGAGGCGTGGACTCTACAAGATCCCTGAAGGTGTCCTGTAGTATCTGGCACCAAGACATTAGCAGCAGATCCTTAAAGTCCTGTAGGTTGCGAGATGGAGCCACCATGGATCAGACTTGTTGGTCCAGCACATCCCACAGATGCTCAATCGGATTGAGATCTGGGGAATTTGGAGACCAGGGCAACACCTTTAACTCTTCATCATGTTCCTCAAACTATTTCCAAACAATGTGTGCAGTGTGGCAGGGTGCATTTTCCTGCTGAAAGAGGTCACTGCCATCAGAGAATACCATTGCCATGAAGGGGTGTACCTGGTTTGCAAAGATGTTTAGGTAGGTGACACATGTCAAATTGACGTCCACATGAATGGCCGGACCCAGGGTTTCCCAGCAGAACATTGCCCAGAGCATCACACTGGTCTCTCATCAGACCAGATGACCTTCTTCCATTGCTCCATGGTCCAGTTCCGATGCTAGCGTGCCCATTGTAGGCAATTTCAATGGTGGACAGGGGTAATCATGGTCACTCTTCTGCGGTTACGCAGCCCCATATGCAGCAGGGTGCGATGCACTGTGTTGTGACACATTCCTCCTGTAACCATAATTAATTTCTGTCGGTTCAGACCAGACAGGATAGCCTTTGTTGTCCTTGTGCATCGATGAGCCTTGGGTGCCCAACACCCTGTCGCCGGTTTGTGGTTTGTCCCTCCTCAGACCGCTGTCGGTAGGTACTCGCCACTGCTGACCGGGAGCACCCCACAAGCCTTGCCGTTTCAGAGATGCTCTGACCCAGTCGTCTGGCAATAACAATTTGGCCCTTGTCAAAGTCGCTCAGGTCTTTACTCCTGCTCATTGCTCCTGCCGTCAATACGTTGACTAGGAGAATTGATGTTCGCATACCATCTAATCCTCCCAGTCCTTGACATGTCTTGTTAGGAGATGATCAATGTTATTAGCTTCACCTGTGAGTGGTCGTAATGTTTTGGCACATCGGTGTATACTTGTATCAAAGATTTATACCTGTAAAAATGTATCAAATTTAACTTTTAAAAACTGAACATTAACACATGTACATATTTAAATAATTTAAATAAATGATTTGTCTCAAAGAACTTGCAAGAATCAAGTTAATACAGTATATTTATGAATATACTGTATTTTAATGTTTGTTTAATGTACCATGTACCATGATTAATCACAACTAATCACAGAAAACTGTGATTATTATTTTTTTTAATTATTATTATCGATTTACAGCCCTAATAACTTTTATGATTGAGACATAAGTGGTGATTCTGAAATGTCAAATCCTTTGACTGCAGAGGCTCCCACCCATATAAATAACTGCTTTGTGGCACATGCATCTCATCATCAAATAAAAATTTGCATACTGTTTACCAGTGTTTGTTTGTTTGTTGTTGTTTTTCTTCGCAGAGGTACTCTTGTGCATGCGAGTCATTTGTTTATGCCAGTTGTAAGATAATTAATCAATTAAGAGGTCTAATTTGAGAATTGTCAAGAGTTGTATGTTACAAATGCAGTAAAACAAAACATACCCTTTTTCAGGCCATCTAAATTGATGCATATTGGTGTGATATACCTGCAGTTATTCTGTAGTTACATAGTATTTCATAAGTATAAACATGTCATTTGTAAGATGCGAGTACTTTTTACCAAAAGGAAACATCATTTACTAATCAAGTTGTATGATTTGGTTTGGAAAATCAGATACAGTGATTGTATTAAAGGTCTGTTCTTCTGTTATAAGGCAGCCTGTGTTAGGAAAGTAAAGTAATATATACAGTACTGTAATAAGATATTACTAGATGAAAAGACCAGTTTTTAAAGAGAATCTGAGAATGTTAATTTTGGTATGTGTCTCATATACTGTATATATGTTCTTGTATTTTTACCCCTTTACAGGAATAACAAGGTTCGATCTCTTGGGAGATTTTGGGCGATTTAATTGGCTTGGAAATTTCTACATTGTACTTTCATACAATCTTCTGTTTGCTGTGGTAACCACGTTGTGTCTTGTGCGAAAGTTCACATCTGCTGTGCGAGAGGAGCTCCTCAAAGCCCTTGGTAATATATTCTTCCTGTTCAACTATTTTTTTTTTTTCTGGTCATGTGTTTCTCAAATGCAATTTATAAAGATATATATTAATATGCATTTTAAAATCAGTGTTATATAAGAAAAATTCAAAATATGTAGTTTGGTGTTTTAAAAGGACCAATGTGTGTGTTAGAGACAAAGAAGGCCAATTTTTTTCCTCTTGTCTCCTTGGTTTCAGGTCTGGATAAACTGAATCTGTCAAACAGTACAACAGATACAGAATCAGGGAAACATGCTGCCAATGGGCATCAGAAAACTCTGTGAGAATCAGCAATGCATACACTCAAACACAAACAACTGTATGTGTATGCGGTTGTTTTTTATTTTAATTTTAAGAATATAGTGACATTCGGTCAGAGCATCAAAAAAGAAAAAAAAAATGCAAAAGGTGAAAGTGTGAGTGAGATGGAACACATTTGTGTTTAAGTCTGAGATGAGACTCTTATGTTAGTCTGAGATGAAGGATTTAGATTTAGCCACCTGAAGAGATGAATATCCTAGCTGAGCAGTGAATATAGTACAAAGTTGTACATACCGCTGATTCTCAATACAGAATGCTTCCACCAGCTTATACTGTATTTCTACAATGATGAAACTGGTGAAACAGTCTGTTTTCACAATGATTAATGGAACTGGTTTAAATTTTGATTGGCAAATTTAGGTTTGATTTGTTTTTGTTGTTGTTTTATTTGTTCTGCATGTAAATACTTTCAATTCTCATAAGTCAGGAAGTTATTATTATTATTATTTTTTTTATTTATTTAAATTTTTTTTTTTTTACTGACTCGCACATCTAAGGCCTCTTGACTGCACCTTTTAATGAGGTATTATTATTTTTTTATTTATTTTTTTTATTATTATTATTTTTTTTAGGACATCTATAATTTCCCAGTTGGATGCAATTATGGGAAACTATTAAGTAGTTTGCCAAGTTGATAATTCCACATGTCTGTTACTTCCAATGAAGTGCACATAAAACTCAATTTATAGGTGATATTTTTTCCCTTAATTGTTTGTTGAAATTTTGCACCCTTATAGAATAGTATTTTGTAAAATGAAATGGAACTTGTCACATGAAACAGGTTCAGGGCCTGGAAGTCTTTTACAGTTTTGTGAAAACCTAACTGATAAGAACAGCACACACATGAAGTATAAACATTCTGAACATACATTAAGTTAGAGATATTTTCATTTCAGAATTGACTGATTCAATGCAAATGAGGCTATTTACAAGAACAGTTCATAAAAATCACATCTACTAGCAAAATATGGGTTTTACAGCCGGATGGCTATTCTGTAGCTGTTTTCCCCTTAGCATATGACAGGTAACATACACCCTTTGAACTTTGTAATTGCTGCAATGCTTTTTAAGGATCTATATTTGCCTTTTTTCAATGAAGCATCACTAGCGGACAAGAAAACAGCCTTTATACATCTGGTGTGTACCTCGGAAGCTGCTTTGCTTTTTGCAAATGGCAGATTATTATAACCATGAACACTGAATTTGAATTTGTACAATTCAGTTTATACAATGTGTTTCGTTGACTCTAATGCTGTATTTTAGGCCAGCTCAGCCTGTTCAGTTTAGTGGATTACTGGTGTATGTAGATCAGAGTCTAAACTCTTACATTATGTACATTTTTGTGTAGAATGGCTGTGAACACAGGACTGCAGAGCCAGATCATCCTATAACACACCTTTTAAAGTATATTGTGCAGTGATGAAAAATTAATGTGAAGTCGGAGCTGTGTTGGCATGTAAAAAGTAACTCATTGAAGGGTTTCCTTAGTAGTTTTGAAATATAAAAGAGTCATAGAAACATTTAAATTTGTCTGCCCTCCTTTTTTAACTTTTATTTTAAAGCTGCACTACGTAACTGTGTGTTCTCAAGCGACATCTGTTGTTGAAACTTAAAATTGCAAGCAATTTGCGGAAGAATACATTACGTCAGTCGTGCTCTGGCTCTGCTCTTCTGGCGGAGGAATCTCCCAGTTTGAGCTTACCTGGACATCGCCTGTGTGTAATCATGTGTGTTCTTAAATTTTCAATTTAAGAAGTTAAACTCATGATATGGCTGATACGAGTTCAGTAGAAGACTACAATTACTCCGTTACTACAATAGCATGTCAATGCTATGCACACAATAACATAAAACGAGGATTCAGTAATGATGGGGATAAAATACACTTTATTAAACATAAAAGTAATATGTTTAAATATGCAATATAACAATTATAAGTCAATTTCAGAAGTCATACATATTAATCATGTCACAGTAACTTAACCGGACAATGTAGATGCACCGTGATCAGTTAACACATGAGTAATGTTTGATTCATAAAAGTATGACAAGCAATATAAGCTTCAACAACCCTACCAGAAAACATATTCAAGCATTAAAGCAGGTAAACAACTTTGCCAAACAGATAACCGATAAACATCCATCTAGACTGCAATGATGCTGTCCTGAACTGTGTGAGAGTGTTACTGAACTGAGTTGAACAGTGTAGTTAGTTTCTCCAGCTGGAACATGAGACAGTCGGCCCTTCGTTCCTTTGTGTGCGGACATGCCGTAATGACGTAAGGATGAACGTCATAAACGAGCAATTTCACGCCAAATCGAACCCGACAGCTCAAAATACAAATCCGTTTTATAGGCTTACAGTAGTGAATCGGTGTAAGGTAAGGACATTGTTTTAAACTCTGATTGTTAATGTACTCAATTAGTAGTGGCAATTTGTTCATTTTTAACCAAAAAAAATCTTACATAGTGCAGCTTTAATTTTGTCTAAAAGTTACTGAACATACTGTTAATTTTATTCTCTGTACAGTGTCCAGACATTCCAATTCTGACAAAACCAAAGGTTTGGAGAAAAAAAAAACTGCATAGGCATCCTTGAGTGTAGTGTTAATGTAAACTATGTATTTACTTGTATATAAAGTATATTTGCTCTTTTTATTTTTTTAGAATGTAGATATGAAATGGGCGCTTCAGCCTCATTCATACTATGCTATTTGAGGAAAATTAGTCACTCAGCATTTGTTTATTGAAAAAAAAAAAAAAAAAACACCTCTGATGCCTTAAATAGACTTTTTAGGCTTTTTCAGTTTTAGTCTCTTTTTTTGTCCAGTTTTGAGTTGACAAACTGTGCATGTATGAGATGTGCAAATGAGTGAAAGAGTGTGATAGATTGATTGTGGGTTTTTTTTGTGTGTGTGTACCTTTTTATTGACTAATTCACTGTGAATCCATCATGTGATTGTCAATAACATGGCATACTAAAATGTAAGGAGATATTTCTAACTTTAACTCTAACTCGGCCAAAGAAAAATAAACTATCAAGGCACTGATCTGGAACTTTGATATTTGGGCAGAAATAATTTTAAGAAATAGTTTTCTGCAACTTCTGCAAAGTTAAAGGATTGACATAAGGGACAATGTATTCAAAGCCTATGAGAAGGTCATTAAAAAGTGAAAATCTTCAGTGGGTTCTATGGTTCAATATGATGCATTTTTTTTATTATTATTATTGTCATAAATTAAAGAAGTTACATGTAAAATATGTCTTTTCTTCCAGTTGATTTGCACAAACAATATTTTGTAAGAAAGATTTTCTGGGGGGAAAAGTGTATCATGTTAATAATTGTGTCATTGAAGTGAGCCTTTTTTCAATGTTGTTGTTTTTTTACAGTGCAAATCCAATTTTAATGTCACTTCTGTGCACGCAGACCTTGTAATTCCAGAACAACCTGTGTCATTAGTAACCATCAATACTCTCTGTGGACAAATTCAAAATTCCACTCCTTTGCTTTAAATAAATTGACTTTTTGGGGGATGTTTCTGTGCCAGGCTTCACACCTTGGTGTGTTAGTTTTCTCAAAATAGAGGCATTTGCAGTGATGTTCTAGAATTAACTGTGAAAGATAAAGAAAACTGTTCATTCCTTATTCTGTTTTTCAGTTCAAATTTGTCTCTTATCTTGAATCCTCTCTTCTGAAAACTCATCTTCTGTAGGACACGTTCTCCTTACAAGAGCCACAAATGAATAAACTACATAGCAGTGCTGTGTTGTATTTTGATAAATCTGTCACATTCTTCAACTGGCAAACAGAACGTGGCCTACAGTACCTACATACCACAACAGCTTGTTCATACTGTGCAGTGATCAGTCTCATTTGAGTTCTTACTCTCTAGGAGGAACTTCAGCTACAAGGGAAAGCTACTTTTCCTTAATTCTGTTCTTGCTTGTTTCTTATTTTACATGTGTGGATGTATTTAGAGAATGTTCACCGTACCCATTTGGTGTGTTTACGTAATTGCATTGTTTGTGGTGTTTGTGAAGATGTTCAAATTTTCTTTGTATTCTTTTTCAGTTTACAATAAAGTTTGTGACTTTTGAACCTGTGGTTCTTTTTCTATTTCTCCCTGCTTGTTAGCATTATTTACTTACATTACTTACATTAAATGATATGATATACTGAGTAAAACTTTATCAGTCCTGTATTGGATCCGCTTCACAGTGAAAATTTGATTAACACAAATTCATACTTTCAGTGGGAGAAATTTAATCTCATAAATGCACACCAGATTATTTGGTCTATTTCATAAATATACTGAGCATGAATTCTAAACAAGCATTTTGGTGTATCGGGACCGGCAGAGAGGACATGTGGGTTTCACCTCTTGGCAGAAAAGCTCAAAGGCCTGCAGACAGGGTTCATGGAAGAGATGGGAACAGGACAATAATAGGACATTTCTGCCATCCTTAGACATGCAATTGTGTGTGTTTAAGGAGTTCAGGCAAATGGGGCAGTCCTGAACACCTCGCTGGACAGCCTGGTGAAAGTTAGAAAAAGAATATAATTTGTTAATTTTTGTGTAGTTTCAGTTTCTAGGTACTGCAGCACCAAGAAATGGCCTCCTATTTGTAAACATAGGTAATTAGTAATGTACAGTAAAATAATATTATTAATAATATATATATATATATCTCTGCAAGCAGCAATTACAGGGCCAAGCACACCAATAGCAAATATTTAGATTGAATATAGAATTCTGGAGACGATTTTACTAAGATTGGTGAAAAAAGAAATTTGTTTTTTTTACTTGTAGTGTTATACAAATGCTTATAACTTTTGACCAATATGTGGCGCTGACACCAAGTTGATATGATATTGTAAGGGCTTGGTTTGTGCAAATGCCACATATAAAGTTTCATGGCAATACACCAAAGCGTTCAAGAAACAGCCTCAGACCTTTCCTGGCATCTTGTCATTAAATACGTTGATGTGTTAAACGAGAATGGTTTGGTCTATCGGATTTACGTTCAAGGAGGAGTTCAAAAAAGCAGGTTTTCAATTCAATTCAAAATGGTGGACGGGAAGTATGGCCTAACATGGCAAATTTGGTTACAATGTACTCTGCATGACCCAAGAAAGCTAAGGACACAAGTCTCATGACAATAGGCCAAATTAATACAAGCAGTTATAAGCATTTCTTTGTATCTTTTGACCACTAGGTGGCGCTGTCCCCAAACGTTTTGAGTACCTACAGGACATGGCCCCAATGACAATTTCGTAATGATACACCAATGCATTTGTAATGTACAGCAATTTAAGACAAAATTTAAAATGGCCGACATAGGACAATTGGGTATCATTTGACTCGGTATGCCACAAGGAATCTAAAGAGACAAGTCTCATAATTTTAGGCCAAATTATTCATAAGGTATTAAAACAAAGAGCCATTTTCCATATTTCTTAACCACTAGGTGGTGCTGTGCCAAAACTGTGTAGGGACCCTCAGGTCATGCTTGTGATGACATTGATTGATGAACAGGAGAGTCCCGTTCACTGTGTAAAACGCTTTGAGTGTAGTGTCAGAAAAGTGCTATATGAATGTTCATTCATTCATTCATTTACCAAGTTTCATGTCAATATGCTAAAGCATTGCAAAGATACAGCCTCACTTCCATTTTGGCATGCTTGCAATTGAATTTGTTAATGCAGTATATAAAAACGGTTTGGCACAACTGACATATGGCGTAGGAGGAGTTACAAAAAATAGTTCTTTCAGAAAATTAAAAATGGTGGAAAATCTGGTTGGGCAGAAATTGAAAAGTTTGTTTCTAGGACATACAGTTCAAAAGTTATGTGCATTAACTGCAACTTTGAACTGTTTCAGAGTTTGAGTTAGAGACCCCACATTTGGGTCAATTATAGTTCAGAGTGTCTTCTATCATTGTGCCAAATTTCATAACTTTCCAAAGTACGTTTTAAGGGCTGCCACAGACTTCAATGGCGAAAGAAGTAGAAGCAGAAGATTAAGAACACTAATGGGGGGTGGGGCTGGGTAGCTCAGCGAGTACTGACGCTGACTACCACCCCTGGAGTCACGAGTTAGAATCCAGGGTGTGCTGAGTGACTCCAGCCAGGTCTCCTAAGCAACCAAATTGGCCCGGTTACTAGGGAGGGTAGAGTCACATGGGATAACCTCCTCATGGCCGCGATTAGTGGTTCTCGCTCTCAATGGGGCGCATGGTAAGTTGTGCATGGATCGCAGAGAGTAGCATGAGCCTCCACGTGCGCGGTGTCATGCACCACGAGCCACGTGATAAGATGCAACTGAGACTTGTCCTCCGCCACCCAGATTGAGGTGAGTAACTGCGCCACCACAAGGACGTACTAAGTAGTGGGAATTGGGCATTCCAAATTTGGAGAAAAGGGGATAAAAAAAATAAAAAAGAACACTAATGAATACTTGGCCCATAACAATTACTTGCATTTTGTACTTCAAAATCTTTAGTGAGAATGATGCTGAGAATGCTAATATATATATATATATATATATATATATATATGCCCTTCCAGTTGCTTTCAATGAGGTACAGTATCAAGATGTCAAAAACATAGCATATTCCATACAGTATCCATTTGCTAATTTTACCCATTGCCTTTTAAGATCAAACATTAATGCAAGATGTCCACTTAGCTATAAACGGGGATATGCACTACCCATAAAAATGTGACATTTAAGAGACTATAACCATTATGCTGGAATGACACCACACTGGCACTAGCAATTAAGATGCCTGCTACTGAATCAGTTGCTACATTTTGTATTACAGATACAATGCTCAAAACTGCTGCTATGTTGATTGGACAACTGTTGCTGTTGCTATCACCTTTGACTTTATTACATTAAGCTTGAATGAAACAAATCGAGTCAGAATCATGTTGTGTAAGGTGTACATTGTTACTTTGTAATCATTAAACAACTTATTTTATTTAGTCAGTGTGAATCGACTGTATTTACAGTCCACAAGGATCATTATATGTGTGTAATTTGTTAATGGCCCATTTCATTAATGAGCCTCTTGCTTTCTTGGCCACTAAAATCCTGCCCTTCAATTCCATACTCTGTGAAATGAACAAACATATGCACATTAATTGCGTTAGACTGTTTTCCTGTTACAATATCAGGGGGAAATGATTAGCAGATTATAATGGCTGAGTGCAGCTCATATCGCATTTTCAAGTTCAGAAACTGAACTTGAAAGAGTGTAACAGAAAGTAGGTGTGCAGCCATAATCATTAACTGACCATTTTCCTTTATTCAGATAAACAGTTAGGCCAATTGCTTTGCACTGGAACCTTTCATAATAGTGTTCATTCTGTTTTCCTGGGTGGGAAAGGGTTGGTTCTAACTTTAATTCTTAGCTTTAAGACTGTCGAGATATCTGCCTGACCTCTCATCTAAAAATGAGCATTTCCTTTTTAGAGTATCACCGCCATTGACTGCCTCAACACAATAAAAATGAGGCCACTGAAATGACAAATCTGTTTTCGACGTGCATATGATGAAAAGGCTAGGCGTGCATTATCAGAACAGCTTGTGTCTTTAGTAAACACGGTGGATTATTTCCACTCATTCATTAGCAAGGTAAACAATCATCTCATGGAGGGTTTGATACTGTTGAATTGGAACATCTGTGCCGCCAACACGGTTTGAGCGTTCTGGGACAGGTGGTGGCACGTTGGGCAAAGGGCAGGACTGAGAACGACTGCAGAGAGGGATTAGAGGCATTGATGAGCTGCTCTTTGATAAAAGCGCATTGGTATTTCAATCTACGTCTGCATGTGTAGGTGAAGGAGCAGTGTCATTATCAGAACAAACCTTCTCTTGAGCCTCCAGCCAGTCCTTTTCCTCCATTTTAGAAACACTCATGTACTCGTTGTCAAAGCGGCGTAGGATATTGTGGCTCATGGCCACAGAGTGATCAATATCATTCAGGAACGCATCTACATCTGTGCTGCATGACTGCACCAAGCTGTCGCTAATCTCCTGAAACTAATTAAGGAAATAAGGAAATGAAAATGGGTTTTAGTCAGACATGAAGATGCAAACTGATGTTCCATCATAACAAAAATCTATTCCGAATCTTAAACTCACAATGAAAAGCTGTTAACAGGCAGATCAATAGCATTATGAATAGGTGTACAAGGAAAACATTTTGGATCAACCCAGAAATGGACCTAAAAGAATAAAAGAATTTTACACCCACAAAAAAAATGTCCAAACCCATATGACTTTCCTCTTATATGAGAATTTGCATTTTTGTAGTGCTAAAAACAGTGCAAGTTCCCACATGAACATGCATGGCACTGTGAACAAGCCTCTCTTCTGAACGTGCTCTGGACATCAAGGCTTTCACTGAAAAGAAGAAGACTTGCAATTTGCTGTATGAGCCACATGGACTATGCTTATGAAGCTCTGGCTTATCGCGCTGAACCTGGATATCAGTACACCCCTACATTCTCTCAAATATTGGAGGGTGTTCAGTGAACATTTTACCCCTGCGGATTTCAGACCATCGAAAGAAACAAAGAGTCGATATCTGAACTCATCGGCTGTGCCCGTGCTGTTTTTCCAGCGCACTCAGGTATGTGTGAAAACTTTGTCATTGTCATGCCTCTCTCGGTCTCTGCACCTCCCTCAGCGCTCCGCTCCTCGTCACCTGATTTCTAATTCACTGCACCTGCACTCCATTCACTCGCTCATCACTGCCTGCATTAATAACTCACTTTCACGCCACTTCACTGTCAAGTCTCTCACAAAGGACTCTAGTTTGACCGCGCTGCTCTCACGCAGTGTTTATTTACCTGTCTGTATTTGCTCTTGATCTTCGTCGATATCTGTTTAGTGCTTACCCTGCTGTTTCACCTGTAACCTCTTCTTCAGCTCTGTGAACTTTAAACCCTGTGAATCCCTGTTCAGTTTGTGAAGCTTCTCTTCTGTGTGATATCACCTGTACCATTGATCTCACTGTGTAAACCCTGTGAATCCTGTGAATCTCAGTATATGTTCTCGCACTTGGTTTCACTAACTACAACTTGTGTGGCTTGAATTCCTGACAGTCATATAGCCTATATGTTTCTGCTAAAGAAAAAGCACAAGTAGATAACGCAACGGCATTGCTCTGAAATAAAGGATGGTTATTTACTGTAGTAATTTTTTTTTTTGATTATTATTTTGAAATGTTTTTTTTATTTTATTTTGTTTTGAAATTGTTTTGGACTGTTTTGATTTGTGAATGGCACTTGGTCTGTGGTCTGTGCAAGTTTCTCTTGTAAACAATGACGTGCTTCCTGACTCCTCCTCCATGTAACGTGTGACCTTACCAATGAGCTTACGTCATCCCTCTCATGAGCGCGCATCACAGAGATGTACGGAAGTGAACATTTGTAGTTAAAAAGTATAAAAGTATTGTTTTGTTTCTAAAAATAATCAATCGTTTGGGTTCAGAAGAATTTATTTGTCGACTGGAGTCGTGTGGATTATTTTGATGCACCCTAAATATGCATTTTGGACCGTCAAAAAATGGAGGACATTCACTTGCATTGTTTAAAGGAGGAGGAATGAAATCCTAAAAATCTTAAATTCTGTTTTGATGAAGAAAGAAACTCAGATACATCTTGGAGTAAATTATCAGCAAATTTTCATTTTTGGGTGAACTATTCCTTAAATGTCATTTTAGGGTTTTAGAGTGTATGGCGTTGTCGTCATGGCAACAAAACTGTCAAATTGGATATAAATTTACACAGAAAAAAATTGTAAGTGATTTTATTTCACTAAAATAATGTTAAAGGTGCACAAATGCATTTTTTACTCATTAAGAACATTTTACTATTTTGAAACGTATGTATAAAATCTTGATGTCATGGGAGGATTCATTCTGTCGGTTTGTTTCTGTGTGTCTCCCTCGTGTTGTTGCAGGTGCGGGGTTAATCACACGACAGTGCTGCCAAGCAACGCTTATTACCAGCCGCTGCTTGATTAGCTCAGCACCTGCACACTATCCTCACTTTCCCTTATAAGCAGCCCTTTTGTGTGAGTTCAGTATCGGATCGTTCTCGTGTTTCTCACGCCTTTCTCTTGTTTTCTCTAGTTTGGATATTTTAGACTTTTTCCTGTGCTCCAGCCATTTCAATTTCCTCCATTCACCGGATCACTCACCTGTGTTTCTCTCTGCTCCGGTCGCTGCCATTACACACATTGGAATATTACCACTACTCTCTCCCCGCTGCAGCTGTCGCCATCAGAGTCCTTCACTATCATCTTCTCCCACCTCATCTCTGGACTGATCCACTGTTTGTGCTACTTCTCATTTATTAAACATTGTTATATTTTTACTCCTGTGTCTGGGTCCTAATTATCACGACACTTGACCACTCACATGAGATGAAGACTTCAGTCATATTATTAACGTTTTAAATACTGTTTTATTTTACATGGAGAGGGTCCCCTCATGGGGGCTACCATGTTAGGATCACACGTCCAGCTGGATACTACACGCTTATGGTGCGTCATGTCGGAATTGCTGTAATTACGAGATTCCGACTTGTAAAAAGCATTCACATCTTCATAGAGCTCCTAATTACAAGTTGTAAACTCTGAATTCTATGAAAGCTCCAACCTGACAGTCGTGACGTCATCTGAAAAAAACCAATATGGCAGTGGCCTCAACAGTTGAAGGTAATGAACATATTTTTGTATAATATGCTGTGATAAACATTTTACTGTTATCAATAACAAAGCTGTTTTGGTGTTAAATGTTGCCATAGAAACAAATAACTTATGAGGTCTGAGGACATGAACGGCTCCGAGTAGAACCTCCGAGTTGCCATATCGTAATTACAGTAATTCCGACATGATGTGAACGCACCATTAATCTCAGTAACTGCCTTGTTATTGGACACTTTCACTCATGGATTAAATTAATTATAGCTGACTCTTAATATTGAATTTCTACAATGGCATCTGAAAATGATTGTGTTTGAATGATGCTGCATCCACAGCACTAGGTGTCAGTGTTAATTACTGAGTGCACCTTTAACATGGATACTGTTTGCGTCTCGTGGCAATACTTTTGAAACAGTGAGTATTTTAACATTTGCGAATTGGCCCCATTCACTTGCATTGTAAGTGCCACACTGTAACAAAGATTTTTGTTTTTAAAGAAAAGGAGGGACGAGTCTAAATTAATTTTTGTGGTAATCAACATTATGCCACAAATGCTGTCGATAAAGCTTAACTTGTATTAAATCCGGAATATTTTCACTTACGCATGCACAGGTACACACACAGCAGCTATCGCACTGAATGACATCAGTGATTTCTTTGTAACTGCATTTGATCAGTAATTAAACCGATGTTAAGTGTTCTGAGGATTTCAAACGTAGACCTTAAAGAAGGACAAACAGCACTTGGCAGTGTGAACTCTGCCTCCTTGCACTCTGAGAAAAGACGGGGCAGGTGCAATCAATCTTAATGTCACCAATTTACCTTTTAATATGTTGACTTTTGTTATTTACCTGAAGAAAAAAGCTAAATGGGGACTAGTTAATTGAAAACCTATCTAAAAGCAAAGTGATAACTACATTCTCTCTCCTTTCTGCTTTTGTCCTATTTTGTTTAGCTTGTTCCTACTTCCTGGTGTGCCAAAGGTCAAAAGAAATCTAGGAAAAACACTAAAAAAAAAAAACACATACATACTATCATGCAGCAGGTTTGGATTTGGCACCATCAAAAGTACAGTATATAATATGGTAACAGGGTCAATGCATACTGCTGTGTTTGTAGACCTTTGAATACGAAGATTCTGTTCTTCAAAGCAGTTTCAAAATATGGCTTGTATTGCTTAGAGTCTGGAATACTGCTGTCAGTTCAAGAACCGTAACTGAGACCTGACAGTTGCTGCCTCACTAGATGGCAACCTTTGCTTTGCCTGGGCTAATGCAGGGGGACTTCTGTGTGGGATAATGAGGGGGCTGCTGGGACAGATGTCTGTGTCAGTGAGGTCCCTGACCATCAGCTTCTAACCTCTTTCACCTGTTTTCAGTATCCTGCACTCTGAAGGTTCAAAGGCTTCATGAAAACATTAAAGTTACAGTTTGAAAGCCACTTTTGATAAAACAAATAAGCAAAGCTTTAAATAATCTGTTTAAGCATTTATTTTCAGTCTCTTGCAAATCTTGTAGAAAATATAATTATTTGGATTCAAATTTAAATAATGGCCTGAACTATATTTTTGGTTTTGAATTTTGACAGGGACATTCCTTTATCAGACTAACTTTTAATTTGGCAAAAATCAATAAGTGAATTACTTGAGGAACATAATTTCCAGCAAAACAGTTCCCCATTCTCAATGTATTCCTGCTTTATTTCAAATGAATCCAACTTTTTCCACACCCCTAAAACACATCTTACACATTAATATTCATCAAATGCTACATTAGAGCTTTCTCTAGTGTGTAGGTGCCCTTGATGCTACCTTTTTCTCAAAGAATCTTCGTCTTAATTGCTGGTCTTTTGGAGGCACGTGTTTCCTTATGTTCCTGTACCATTTGCGAACAAGGTAGCCTCGCCAGAAAGCTTGTATTCTGACATGAAAAGCAAGAAAAGCATAAGAAACATAAAAAAAAGTTAAAACTCTTTTAAGAATACTGGATGGTGCAATATTTTTATGGATGTAGAAGTAGCTTGTAGATAGTAGCTTGGTTGTTTCGCCGTCCGTACCTGATAGCGCATTTTTCCCGATAGAGCCGAGCGCCATCATAGATCACTCTCGTCTCGTACTGTTCCTTCCTGCACATGGGGCAGCTCTTCCTGCCCGAGAAGTTTTCAAAGGACCTCAGGCATACCTGAAATTACAGATTACTAAATAATTAAGAAATATTTTCATAAGGTGGAATCAAGGCCTCCATGCCAATCGATGATGCTGGAAGGATATGTTGTGACTTACTTTGTGAAATACATGGGAACAGGAGAGTAGGACCTGTCCAAAACAGGGCATACACAATATTAATAATCATGCAAAGATCATTAAAAACACTTTTCTTATTTGCTGCAACTAGCTAAAGGAAACTGACTCATATTATTTTTTCATGCAACATATTAGTCTTTATCCTCACAACAATTTGTAAATGGTAAATTATTTTGAATTAAAACATGTTTGCTTCGGTATTTACTAGTTGTGTCAGAATTAATACGTTAACGGATGCGTTAATACAGCAGAAACCAGCATAAAAACTTGTTGGGAGGGCGGAACCTTTGTAACGTGTCTGCCCGGAGTCATTACACTGACTTACACACACACAACAGTGCTTCCATGTCAGTGATAAAATTATGAAGAAAGGAGCTCTTAGTGCTATTTGATGTACAAAACAAGACCAGATGGGACAGCCTATATAAGGCGCATTTTAATTACCACAGAAGCAGGTCAAGTCTTAACTATCACCAAAATGCAGAATAAGACGTTTTTATCTGCAAGCGCTTTTCATATGGAGTTCAAAGCGATGCTTGACGCTGGCATCGATGCTCTGACGCGAATCATGAATGCAGCTTCACGATTGCTGTAGATAAATGGCTAGCCACAGTCTACCAACAGATAAATATTGTAGAGGATGAGAGTTAAAGAGACTTAATGCCTGTTGCAATGAATATGCAACCTATGGAGAGACTAGTTTGTTAAATTAATCAAACTCCCATTTAGACTTTGGGAAATGTTTAGCATTACTTGAATATGTGATATTTTATTGCATTTCTATCTTTATACTGTGGATGGCTTTGTTTTGAAAATGTTAAAAGAGCATTATATTTGTACTTATTGTTTTGTTTTCTTTCCTAAGATGGAAATAAATTAATTTTGACAGGAAAAGAAGTATATTGTGTCAAAATTCAGCATTTTTCAAATCTGTGATTAATCGTGATTAACTACAAACAAATGATGCGATTAATCACGATTTAAACTTTTAATCAACTGACAGCACTAGTATTTAACATTTTAGTAATGTAAACTGTTTTTGTAACATCCCTCCCTTATATTTTGTGGTCTGATAAACACACACATACAGTACAGACACACTAAACTAATATTTACAAGTGACTAAGGCAACTGTGTTGGCTCTGTTGCTGGCCTTTTTTTCCCCCCAGCATTCTTGAAGAGATTGGCATCTTAAAAGGGGATCAGCACATTGTAAATGGCTGTTTGGCCTTTCACACTGACCTGACAGATTGTTACATAATTCATGATGCAGTTGAGTTCCAAGACATTATGGGTACATTTGAAGAGGATTCTGCATAGTTTATAGAACACAGTGCCCTAAAAAATGAGTTTGTGTTCACATGTGTAAAAAAAGTGAGGGCGTCCGTCGACTGACAGAACATGGGGAAGCACTGCAGGAACTTCATGAAAACAGCATACCTGAACAGTTACAGCAAGACAGTTGACGTGAAGGTAAAACAGGAAGAAGAGGACATAAATGGGGTATGGAAGGTTAAGTCCTCGGATTTCGAAGTCATTTCATTTGTTTAAAAATCATTGTTCATTGGAGTCTATTAGAACATTTTCATACTTGTCGTCATCCTTCAGTTTTTCTTAATTAGCGTCAATTAAAAATGTAATTGCAAAGTGTCTTAGTATTAAACATGAATCAAAATACATAGTACAACATCAATGTATCTGATCTGAATAGTATATTAAGTATCAGTTTTTATCTGAACTATGATATTGTAGGTAAGTGAAGTTACCTGAGGTTGTAGACGAAACTCCTCCCTGCAGATCACACAAGGCAGGGTTGAATCTCCCTCCTGGATGGACCTGGCTTTAACCTCTGCCCACTCCTCTGCTGTTAGTCTTCTTGAGGGAGCTGCCACCAGACCCATCCTCTGAGCTTAATAACAACCACCATCATCGTTACCGTCAAAATCATTAACAACTAAACACCGCAATGAACCACAAAGACCACAGCCTACCGAGAGTCAGAGGTGGAGGGGCAGGATCCAACACATACTCATGTTCCTCTTGCTCCTGTGTCTGCTCAGCATCTTTGACTCTCTGCCTTGTGCTTTGTTTCTTGTGCCTCCTACTACCATGGGCAGCCCCAAAGGCAGCTCGACAGGAAACGTCTGACGCAAGGAGGTTGCAGGGGATGTTTCGAACAGAAATGCTTCTTGTGATATGGTCCTGTATTGCTACAGCTGTTAGAGTCAGCCTCCCACTTTCTGCTTTACAGATGAATTGCTAGGGAACATGGAGCTGTTAAACTCAGTAAATACATTATAAAAGCCAGTTTAAACACTTGAGAATGGGCAGTCGTTTAATGTCCACTGCTCTCATACTTAGTTGGGTTAACTAAATGCATGACTATAGTAAAGCATAAGTTATTGTCATGAACCAAATTTTGAGGCCATGTTTTAATCCATTAAAATCACAGTTTGTTATGGCCAAACGAACCTTTGATAACTTTAACAAAATGTTCAAGCGCTGCACTGAGTTCTGTGATAATGATATGCAACGTCTGTCAATTTGAGACTGTGTCTTATGCCTGTTCCTTAATTTATGGAAAGGTTGCATGTTGATAAATGTAACATTGCATCATATTAGAGGGATTTATGTGTACCATAACATTAGTAATTAGTACTTAGTACTAGATTAGTACTTTTTTTTTTTAACAAAGCATTTAAGTAATTATTATGCATTTTGCTAGCTACAACGTAAATGTATCTACATGTAGAGATATATAGTAGAGTTTACAAGAACTTGCGAATGTCATTGTGTCATAAGTGTAATTGATATGACAAATAACGCCTATTAATCGTATATAGATTATTATACATAGTTACAGATTATTATACATAGTTACACATAGCCTTAAACCACAACAGATAGCATTAGCTCGTTGACTGTAGCAGGGGAAATAAGACAAACGTTCTCTTCAAATATGAGGCGCAAAATAAGCAGACTTATTTTGATAACCTTTACAAGTCCCTCTCATATTAGCCCAACAACGCTCCATCAGAAATTATCCTGGAAAACAGAGAACAACTAAGCACCTCACCCTCGGCATTGCTGTCCACAGAAACACTGTTTACTTTGGCGCTAAGCAACGAAGTTCCATTCAACGCAGTAACGTTCCCACGAACTCATCATCTGGTTCTCCGAATCCTCTACGTATTATTTATAAATGTCTTTAAATTCTCGTTTAAACATTTACTTGAATACTTACTAACTCATCTTACTTGTTCAAATGTGCTATTGGGTAACCAAGTAGGCTACTGTATATGGATTATTAGGTTAAAACCCTAACGGTTTTACCGACATGACACACTATTTTATTCTATCTATCTATCTATCTATCTATCTATCTATCTATCTATCTATCTATCTAACTGTCTGTCTGTCTGTCTGTCTGTCTATCTATTTTTGTTTTGTTTAGTTTAGCTTTGTTTTGTTTTGTTTTTATTATTTTTTTATTTTTGTTTTGTGGTGCTTGTATTTAATTTTATTTCTATATTTTTTTTTCTATATTTTTTATTTTATTTTTGGATCTATCTATCATCTATCTATCTATCTATCTATCTATCTGTCTGTCTATCTATCTATCTATGTCTATCTATGTCTATCTATCTATCTATCTATCTATCTATCTATCTATCTATCTATCTATCTTGTCTGTCTGTCTGTCTGTCTATCTATCTATCTATCTATCTATCTATCTATCTATCTATCTATCTAACTGTCTGTCTGTCTGTCTGTCTCTATTTTTGTTTTGTTTAGTTTAGCTTTGTTTTGTTTTTATTATTTTTATGTTTTGTGGTGCTTGTATTTAATTTTATTTCTATATTTTTTTTTCTATATTTTTTATTTTATTTTCGGATCTATCTATCATCTATCTATCTATCTATCTATCTATCTATCTATCTATCTATCTATCTATCTATCTGTCTGTCTATCTATCTATCTATCTATCTATCTATCTATCTATCTATCTATCTATCTATCATCTATCTGTCTATCTGTCTGTCTATCTATCTATCTATCTGTCTATCATCTATCTGTCTATCTATCTGTCTGTCTATCTATCTAACTATCTAGCTATCTCTGTCTGTCTGTCTGTCTGTCTATCTATTTTTTTGTTTGTTTGTTTAGTTTAGCTTTGTTTTGTTTTTATACATTTTTTATTTTTGTTTTGTGGTTCTTATATTTTATTTTATTTCTATATTTTTTTTCTATATTTTTTTTATTTTATTTTCTGATCTATCTATCTATCTGTTTGTCTGTCTGTCTGTCTGTCTGTCTGAGAGCTTTTATTTGTCAAGTGTTTGCCTGTTTTGATATACAAATAGACTGATTAACTGAAGAAGATGCCCTTTAATGTTCATATTAAATGAATAGGGTCAATCAGTGGTTACATCACATGACCATAAATGGACCATATGCAATGAGGTGGAGGATCTCATTAAGCTGTCATCAAATGTTGAATGTTTAATTCAAAGCTTCTATGTGCATACCTTCACCATGAGATAAGGTGTCTCAAAGAGGTCACTCTGAGATTTAAAAAAAAGGAAACAACTTATAACATACACACACACACACACACACACATGTTGGTGCAGCTATCATTATGAGGACTCTCCATAGACATAATGATTTTTATACTGTATGAACTATAGATTCTGTCCCCTAACCCTACCCCTAACCCTCACAAAAAACATCATTTAGTATGTTTTTTAAGATATTTTAGTTATGGGGACACTAGAAATGTCCTCACAAACCACATTTATAGCATAATACCCTTGTAATTACCAGTTTGTAACCTAAAACAATTTCCTCATTAACCAACCAAACCCGCCCACACACACACACACACACACACACACATATTGGTGCAGCAATCCTCATGAGGACTCTCAATAGACATAATGTTTTTTTATACTGTACAAACTATAGATTCTATCCCCTAACCCTACCCCTAAATCTAACCCTCACAAAAAAACATTCTGCATTTTTATTTTATGCATCATTTAGTATTTTTTTTTAAGTGATTTGAATTATGGGGACACTAGAAATGTCCTCATAAACCATATTTATAGCATAATACCCTTGTAATTACCAGTTTGTAACCTAACAAAAAAGTCCTCGTAAACCACACACACACACACACACACACACACACAAACACACACACACACATACACACACACACAAAGACAAGGCATTGTCATAAATGCTCACAAAGCAATAGTTTAAAGTGCATAACAAATGAGAACTATTGGCTATATTTAACACCCATTACTGGGAGCTATCAATAAGTGACATTCATCAAGAGAGTCTTTGAAAAGAGCAGTGGCCTTCTGTTTCATCATGACATAGGACAATTATCATGCTTCTTTTTCTATAGACTTGAGATTAGGGTGAGAAAAACGCAGCCTATGGCCTTTAATTCCGCAGACAAATGTATGGAACAATTTATTAGTGAGGAATGTATCCTCTGAGTGTTCAATCAAAGACCTGTCTTCCTCAAGCCCCATGACTTCAGGCCCATCATTTGTGTTTTTAAGTAAATAATCACAGTTTTCAAAAAGGGGTACAGTCAAGCCTCTCCATAAAAGCTGCTTTCTTCCAACTGTCATCAAAATGGATTTTAGTATGTGCTTTCAATTTCAACAGGACACTGTTTGTCTTCTTCCTCTCTATAAATACCAGTTAAAGAGCTGTCTATTTAACTTTCTTCCCTGTGAACCTTTTTACCTATTCCATGGTATTTTGAAAAGAGGAGACTCACCTTGACGTGCAAAGTGTTTATGACCTAAAAAACATGGGCTGGGAGTGTCTGTTGGTGTAATGTGTTGAATAGGAAACAGTTGCTAAACTTGTATGCAAACTTTGCAAAGACGCAGACAGCTTAAAAAAGGAAGAAGTAATCCGGCGATTTATCTCTGCTCAAAGGCAATGGGCCGGCATGTGATCGGAATGGCAACAGGTTAAATTTGGAAAAGAGCTAGCATTAAGAAGAGAGTCCATATTGCTTGTTTATAAAGTTTGAAATGGATAGTGGCATATGCATAACTAAATAATTTGAAGCATCAGTGGCGATATTCCCTAAGGACTGTTCAACAGTTCTATATCTTTGAAAACATTGTTTCTGTTCAAACAACAGAATGTGATTCATCCAGTCAAATTTGGCAATGTTAGGCTATTAGCTTGAAGGTCTAAAGAATGGATGCACATCTCAAAAGCTGGTTCAATTTGGATGAATTACTATTGGTTGAAAAGATTTTTAAATAAAGTGCCAATGGCATTGGTGGTTACCAATAGCATTACTCCTTTGTATATTTATACTAAACAAAACACTTTAAATTAATACTTTTGTGAGTATCTGGTTAAACCATGTCCTGTAGAAATGTAAATCAACGTCACTGCAAATGACATATAGTTGATCATAAAAAAATGTAATCAACATTTAAGGTTGAAATGTAAATAGTGTAAAAGGTAAAGTGTAGTATAACAAATTAATTTTTAGAAGTACAAATATTCCATGTAGTCTCTTAAAATGCAAAAAGTAAAATGTTGTTTAAAATAGTTATATATGGAACATAGCAGACAACTTTCCAGAGGTATTTCATGGCAACTACCCATGCTCTTGTGGCTGTGAATATAAAAGTCTCATCTGCTATGTCTCTTGCCATAGCTGACAGTTACTGACAGTCTGACAGGTTAATTTCTTGTTTTTGATAGAGCACTTCAACTTTCTCTCTGTCATTTGTGCCAATATTATATAGCAGTATTTACATTAAACATTGTTGCATTATCCCATATCAATCTGACACTTTCATTTTCTAAGAGTGTGATCACATATCACTGAAATGGTAAAAAGAAGAATAAGCTTTTATAGTTACTACTGTAAACTGAAAGGCCCAAGTACTGTAAATAAGTTGCCCAAAGACTTTAATTTTTACCAAATGACTTTAACATCTGACATGTTAAACTAATACATTTGTGATTAAACTCAACCTTACTTTGAGGTTGGTACTTAAATGGAGAGTGCTGGAAAATATTTCATTGCACTGTAAAGTGAATAATGGAACAGAAACTAATCCATCTAATCCATTAATCATTTCAATGATAGAGATGACCTAAAGAGCAGTTTGTTTTGGGGCAGTCATTGTTCAATTTATTTTATTTGCTTCAGATAAACATCTTCCTAAACCACATTAATTGCCTGTTAAAAGATATTTCTCATCAACCAATTTGAGACATTTATGCAATTGTGTTATCATTGCTGACTTAGTAAACCTCTATAAAAAGAAAAGGAAAATATATTTTTTTCTAGACAGACAGAAGGCCAAATAGTTAGAACATGTCCAATGCAAATGAAATACAAATCACTGTGTGCTTTTGCATCTTTTTATTTCATTTGCTAAGTGCTACATTACCTCATGCTTTGGCCCTCACAAAGGATTTCCCATAAATCTCCTGGCGGCTGAGAGTAATCGATCAGGTGGTTTGATTAACCTGTCTGAAGGGTCCTCGCACAGTACTACAGGTCCATTTGGCTAAATCTGTGGGTGGCTTGTTGGAAATGTTCATTATCAGTTAGCCTGGCTGAGCTCAGACTGTAGAGGATGAGTTCTGGGACAGATCCCTCCAAAACATGCCGTCTTTTTTTCTTCCAATCTCACTCTCTCTGTGTTTTCATGTTTGAGTACATCTGTGCTCAAACTGGTATTGCACATTTCCTACAGTAACACAAATTTGTTTTGGATCTTGAAATTTCAAATGTGAAATTAGAACTTTGGATCAGCTGCACTATAAGTGATGCTTTAACTATTTGTCAGTCTGGACTGGTCACAGGTTACGTCCTGCCTGCCTATCAACATACCTCATCCACTTATACTACATATAATAATAAGTCTGGATGATTTACACTCCCTCTCATAGTCTATGTGGACTGTGTGCCAAGTGGATTTCACTTGAATGTCGCAGTGGTGCCCAGCAATCTGCAATATGCTTGCAAAGCCATCTCCTCCTCATAATGGCCAATAATTGAGCAGAATCCATCACAGGGGCTGAAAATAGACTGCCATAATGGCCATAAATTGTAGCCCAGGAGAGATTAACACTCAGAGCTGTTCTGACCCTGCTGTGCCTGAGAGTCTCCTGTACCTCCAGAGACGAGCCTGTCACATTCTGCTCTCTGTCACCTGCTGATTTCATGCATAGGGCCAGCGATTAAAATTATAGCTCCCAAAGCATGAGGCCTTGTGCTCATGGTGGGTGGATGTGTGGGAAGAGTTGTGCTAAAGCCCATCATATATTGAAGTTCTCTGTGATATCTCACCTGTACTGGAAGTGGGTTTTAATTTAATGGAGACTACATTAGAATGGAAAAAGGAAGCTTATAAAGAGCTGAAAGTCATTTGGATGCCCTCAGGTAGTCCCTAACTGTTGCTTAGAAAATTAGTGTTGTCACTGAGTGTGGATTTATTATCGTTATCATTCATATTTAACCCCCTCACATATACACAAACAAACTGAGAGAAGGTAATTAACTCATCTCATTTAAAATGGGAGTTTAAAGCCAAAAGACTTCCTCACAAGTCACACATAAATCATGGCTTATTTCATGCGATCTAGTGAAAGAATGACTGAATGATGGAAGTTGACATTTGCCTTGGGTTGATGGAATGTGTTTGTGGTAAAAATGTCGTAAATGCAAAATGAATATGAATATGTCCCAAACCACTCACTTGAATTATCACATAATTGGGGACTTTCCGCGTTTACCATGGGGCAACACCCTTTCAACTCTCTGTGCTCTGCTCTGAGTTTGAGTTTGGTTATTTTATTTATGGCTTCGGAACATTATCTTACAATGCAAAATAATGTTCCTGATAGAGTCAAGCTGAGTGCAGACAACAATTTTCTGCAAAGCTCTGTTTATCTCAAACTTAAGTTTGATACATTTCCATGGTTACCATTAAAGGGATAGTTCACCCAAAAATGAAAATTCAGTCATTGTTTACTCACCCCGGTGTCTTTATAACCCTAAATGACTTTCTTTCTTTTTTGTAACACAAAGGGAAAAATTGTGAAAAACATGTTGTGCTCAGTGATGTCATACAATGGCAGTTTTTTTTTTCCTCCCTTTTTCTCCCCAATTTGGAATGCCCAATTCCCAATGCACTCTAGGTCCTCGTGGTGGCATAGTGACTCGCCTCAATCTGAGTGGTGGAGGATGAATCTCAGTTGCCTTCGCGTCTGAGACCGTCAGTCTGCGCATCTTATCACGTGGCTTGTTGAGCATGTTACCACGGAGACATAGCACATGTGGAGGCTTCATGCTATTCTCCGTGGCATCCACGCACAATTCACCACGCGCCCCACCGAGAGCGAGGACCACATTATAGTGACCACGAGGAGGTTACCCCATGTGACTCTACCCTCCCTAGCAACCGGGCCAATTTGGTTGCTTAGGAGACCTGGCTGGAGTCAATGGGAGTTTAAAGTGACCGCCTCTTCAAGCTTCAAATAAATACAAATGTATAATTCAGAAGTCTAATAAATGATTCCATGAGACTCATGATTGTTATGAAAGCATACAATAAGGTTTGGTGAGAAATGAACCGAAATCTAATGTATTATTTAGTGAAACTTGTTGACTGACCGTGGATCTCCTGTGCACATTCATGATAGGGCACGAGAGCAACTGTTCACGAAGCCCCTTGCGACATTGATGCATTCAAGCAAAAACCTGTTTTGTTCATCTGAACACAGGTCCTCCACATCGATAGTGACAAAAGAATACAACACAGCTGCACAAAAAACAGAGAACAGAACTTACTAAACATGTCTGAAAAGTTTATAGTCAAAGTATTGATGCATTTCTATACCCAGCCTTATTTTTTTAAACGTTTTTGGACCGATGCCAGTTCACAATGGACGGAGTTACCAGCGGGTAGAAAATAGAAAACAAGCGATCGATATAATGTATTGTTGCTCATCACTGCTGGTTAGGACAAAAACTCAGATTACCATAGAAAATATACCTTTTATTGCGTGTTATTTGCCGTCAGGTTAGGACACAGTGTGACTGTGGCTGCCTGTAGCCTCCTCTATGTTTCTGTTTGATTTCCGAGTACTCCGTTTTAAAAAATAAGGCTGGGCATAGAAATGCATAAATTCGTCAAATACAAACTCTCCAGACATGTTTAGTAAGTTCTGTTCTCTGTTTTGTGTGCAGCTGTGTTGTGTTCTGTTGCCACTATCACTGTGTTTTTAGATAAACAAAATGTAGTTCCTAAATGTAAGTTCGGGAGGAGCGAGCCTATCTAATCTTTCAATTAACAGCCAGAGTATATAAGCAGCTGTTTACCTCTCTTCAGTCTCAGCTGTTTCCAGCATCCGGTCGTTCCATCCCTAAAACATGTCCGACCTCCCGGAAATCCAGCTATTCCAGTCAGACGACGATCTCTCTTTTCTTCCCGACACACCAACAGTCTCCTCTCATGCAAGACTAGATCCTCCTTTTCCAAGCATGGATAGCCCTTCTGAGCGTTCAAGCCACAAAAAACAGCGCTCCTACAAACCACGCTCCAGAAGACCACTCTCCCCTCCTCCTTCAATGCAGCCAGCTTTAAACGCGTCTCATTCCCCATCTTCCTGGATTTCATCTTCTCATTCTCTCGCCGTTACTCCATCATGTCCCCCCAATTCAAAATGGTCTGTCAACAGCCTATGTCAAGCCCTCTCCAGTTCCGGAAACCATTTCTCCCATAGATCTTCAAAAATTAAACTATACGAACTTCTCGTGAGCTCCCATAACCGTCCAAACATTCCTCCTAAGAGCAAAACTCAGCTTTCATCCACCTCTTTCTCCCTCCCCTCTTGGTGCTCAGGACGCTCTCGTTCACAGTGTGCTAAACCAGACGCAGCCGCTCACACTTCCTCGTCCGCTGCTTTTTCCTTCCGGCCAAATACAGCGGCCATTCAAAATAGTTCCGCTGCTAACCCAGCCCTCATCATCCCCTCTACTTCATTCCCTCCAATTTCCAGGCAAGAACCAGCACTCTCAACACATTCTACTCTTCTTCCTTCTGTATTTCCATTTAATTCTAATCCTTTATATGGAGCTGACACTTGCGTGAGGATGCCTCTGCAAACTGTCACTCCCCCCCTCCCCCTCCCTATTCAACCTACTGCATCTAAGCAGAGAGTGGACCCTAATGTGAGGCTGTCTCCACAAATGGTCCTGCCCCCCCCTTCCCTTCCACTCCACTTCAATACATACCACTCTTCTCCCTACTGTTCCTACATTTCTTTCTAATCCTTTTCACGAAGCAGGTCCTAGCATGAGGTTGCCTCCACAAATGCCCCCCCACTCCACTTCAGATGTTTAAGGTGCTATTCATAGCTCGAGGATGCATCCCCAAGCGGACGCACCTTTTTTCCCACCCCACCCCCCTTCCTCCCGTACCAACCTGTACTGGCCAGGCCGAAGACCCATCAGCAAGGAGGCCTCCTGTTCAGCCTCCCTCTCTCTTTCCCCATCCTATCTTCCCTTCTACAGCTCCAGTTCGCTTGCCAGCCCATACACTCACTTCTGCAGCTCCTCTCCAGCTCCTTCCCATGCAGCCGCCTTGGAACCACCTCCAGTCTCAACCCACCTCCGCTCCCTAATCCTATCAGGTGCTGACATAGACCTTCCTACCCTGCTCACATCAGTCCCCACTAATGAAACCCATCGTTCCTTTGACTGTGGCCTCTTAGCCATCAACCTAAAAAACTCAACCCCTTCTACAAAACGAGTGCTCACTCTTGCAGAATTCTGCATAGCTTTTGGTAGATTCACCGAAGTAATATGCTCTATTTTTCCCACAAGACGCAAGGAGCTAAATGATTATCTCTCCATTATAGCAAAGCTCAGTCTCTCCTTCAGAGGCAGTCACTTTAACATGTACCATAAACTTTTTGCAGCAAAATGCGCCACTCACTTCGCCCATTGGAACCAATGCCCAAATTGGGGGGCACTCAACCTAGAACACTACAATAGAGTTTTCTTAGGATGTCAAAGCCTCTCTTGCGCCATCTGCAGATCCATAGTTCACACAATTTCACTATGCCCCCAAATCAACCCAGATCCACCAACCCTTTCAGCAATGCCCCAAGCTCCAAAGTCAACCAGACTTTCACATTTAAATCAGGCAGACAACTGTGCAACAGCTTCAACAACTCAGGCTGCACCAGACAATGGTGCCGCTTCCTTCACATTTGTCATTGCTGTGGCGGAGCCCATGCCCGCTCTATTTGTCCCATATGTCACTCCTCTGCTAATCTCAATAAAAATTTCTCTCTTCCCCTTTTATTGCTTCCACCTTAGCAACTGAACTAGAAAATCATCCATATAAAAAATTCACTCAGTTCCTCATTTCAGGTCTGAAAAAAAGGTTTCGACCCTGGCCTGGAAAGCCTACACAACTCCAGTTTGATCTGCAACAACCTGCAGTCTGCGACAGCTGAACCCAACATAGTAGAAGCCCTCATCAACAAAGAAATAGATTGTGGATTCATGATCGGTCCTTTTGATTCCCCCCATTTGAATTGTTCTGCTTAAGTCCAATTGGAGTAGCCACTAGGAAATTCTCTGGTAAAAAACGCTTTATCATCGATCTCTCTGCCCCTCATGGCAAATCCCAACCCAGTATCAACAGTCTAATTCCACTAGATGAATTCTCCTTGCACTACCACGATATAGACCAAGCTATTACCCTCATTAAAAACGGCGGTTTCGGAGCTTGGCTAGCAAAAGTAGATATAACGTCAGCTTTTAAATTTATGCCCATTCACTCCGATTTCTTGCATCCGTTCGGCATTTGCTGGCGTGATCAATTCTACTTTGCAGTCCATTTGACTTTTGGCTGCAAAAGCAGTCCCAAAATATTCGACATGCTCTCTGAAGCACTCTGATGTACACATTATATGATGTTTTACCCTGTGAATGTCATTTTTTATTTTTTTTAAATTTACAGTAATTTCAAATCAGATGATTGCAACAATCTCCAAAACAGTTGGGACAGTCAGTGTTTACCACTGTGAAACTTCACTATTTCTTCTAATAACAATTATTAAGCATTTGGGCACTGAAGACACAAGTTTGTTAAGTTTAGAAAGTGGAATTTTCCCCCATTCATCCATTATGTTGGTATTCAGCCGCACAATTGTACGGTGTCTTAGTTGCCAGATGGTGTGCTTAATAATGTGCCACACATTCTCAATTGGAGACAGGTCAGGACTGCAGGCATGCCAATCTAGCACCCACACTCTCTGCTTACACAGCCATGTACTTGTAATCCGGGCAGTATGTGATTTGAAGTTGTCCAGCTGGAAAATGCAGGGACGTCCCTGGAAAAGACAGTGCTGGATGGTAGTATATGTTGCTCCAAAAGGTTTTACATATCTGTCTGCATTCATGGTGTTCTCACAGATGTGAGAGTTACCCATGCCATGGGCACTGACACACCCCTGGCCCATACAGACACTGGCTTTTGGACCTGATGCTGATAACAGCTTGGATGATCCTATTCCTCTTTGGCCCAGAGAACACGATGGCTGTATTTTTCAAAAACTATTTGAAATGTGGACTCTTCGGACCAAAAAATACAGTTCCACAGTTCTACTTTCCATCTAAGATGAGACCGAGCCCAGAGAAGTCGGCAGCGTTTCTGGACAGTGTTGATGTAGGGCTTCTGCTTTGCATAGTAAAGTCTTAACTTGCCTCTGTGGATGCAGTGGTGAGTGGTGTTGACTAACAAAGGTTTACTAAAATTATACCAAGCCCATGTTCATGATATCTATTACAGATGAATGACGTTTTTAAGACAGTGACGTCTGAGTGATTAGAGATCATGCGCATTCAGAAGTGGTTTACGTCTTGCCCTTTACGCACCGAGATTTGACCAGATTCCTTGAATCTTTTAACTATATTGTGCACTGTAGAGGGTGAAATGCCCAAAATCCTTCCAATTTGTCTTTGGAGAACATTATTCTCAAAGTGCTGGATTATTTGCTGAAGCATCTGTTGGCAAATTGACAAGTCTTGAATGATCCTTGCTCTTGAAGAACTAGGCTGTTTTTGGAGGCTCTTTATACAGTATACAGTACTATGGCACAATTGCCTCACCTGTTTAACATCTCCTGTTTCACATCGCCTTGTTATTTCAACTTGTCAAATTGTTATTAGTCTTAAATTGCCCGTCTCAACTTTTTTGGAGCATTTTGCAATCATCTGATTTGAAATTACTGTGCATTAAAAAAATTTAAAAAATAAAATTCACAAGGTGAAACATCATATTATGTGTAGTTGTTGTGCTTTCAATATAGAAAAGGGTGAATATAATTTACAAATCACTTTTTTGTTTTTATTAGCATTTTTCATCCTGTCCCAACTTTATCAGAATTGGGGTTGTAAATAATACATTCGATTTCGGTTTGTTTCGCAACAAACCTTATCGTATGCTTTCATAACAATCATGAGTCTCATAGAATAATTTACTAGACTTCTGAATTACACTTTTGTGTCCTTTTGAAGCTTGAAGTGGTAGTCACCATAATCTGCTAAGTATGTCATCACTGAGAATCTTTTTTTACAATTCCCTTTGTGTTAAGAAAAAGAAAGAAAGTCATATAGGGTTATAAAGACACAGGGGTGAGTAAACAATTACAAAATGTTCACTTTTGGATGAACTAATCCTTTAATATACATACATGTTTATATAAATGTTTTATATAGATTTTAATGTATTCATCTCTTTCTCTAAAGCTTATATTATATATATATATATATATATATATATATATATATATATATATATATATATATATATATATATATATATATATATATATATACATAAAGTACCGGTCAAAAGTTTAGGGTCACTTATTTTTTTTTTTTTTTTTTCACATTTTAGAATAATAGTAAAGTCATTAAAACTATGGAATAACATAAAGGGAACTATGGGAATTATGCTGTGACTAAAAAAATCCAATATAAATCAAAACTATGTTATATTTTAGCATCTTCAGTGTAGCCATGCTTTGTCTAGAATTAGCAGAAATCTTGGCATTTTCTCAACCTACTTGAGGTATCACCCTGGGATGCTTTTTAAACAGTATTGAAGGAGTTCCCATCAATGCTGGGCACTTATTGGCTACTTTTCTTTATTTTTCAGTCCAAGTCATTCATTTCAAAACCTTTTTTTTCTTTTTTAAATACATTTTAATTTTGTAATGAAATAAATGAATATGTTGGCACAATTACTGTATAGTTTTGTCTACAAAACTAATTTCAAATATTTAAGCATACTCCTTCGGATCAAAAGGTTTTTAAGATCATGAGAAACTGACCAATATTATTTTTGATAGCATTATGACCATCTCAATTTCAGCTTGTTACAAATGCTACTGTAACATATTATTTAAATGACACACAGCTCTTTCCATTTGTTTGTTTTTTTCAATGTTCTCTCACACTCCAAATCCAAATGATTGGATAGATAAAGCACAGTCCTTGAAAAATAAAAAAGCCTAAATGACACATGTTGCCTCACTGTTCAGCAGGCGAGTCATTCAGCACGCCTTTGATGCTTCAAAGTGTGTTGAGGTTGTGCCAAAGGAGAGCACTACTTTAGTCTTGTGTTGTAATTTCAGACAGTGATGACAGATAAACTAGCAGTGCATATTTACTTGTTTTTACTAACGAAGCCTAGAACAGCTTTTCCTTTTCTTGCTATTATTAACATGTACTGTACTTTTTTCTTTAAGTACCCCTAGTTCATTTCATGTACCCTCAGTTCCAGTGAATGTTGTTTAAGAATAAAACATTAACATATACTTGATGCTCAATAATACATGATCCATGATAATATGATCCATTACTATCTACATACCTACCTACTGACCCATCCATCCATCCATCCATCCATCCATCCATATATTCTATGCAGCTATGGGCCACATGAATATGATATAAGAATAAGAATTTGATCATTATAAAAGAATATATATTTGTAGTAGTGCTGTAAAAACAAATCAGTGATCTACAGTACATAAAGGTCTTTAGCAAATAATTTATTTCATATTTTCTCATATTTCCAGAACTGCTGTCAAAGTCTATCTCTTGACTTTTTCAGGCTTTGGAAGCTTAAAAATATTTTCCTGAACAGGTCCAATGGAAATCACATTCTCTTGGAGAAACTCTGTACCTCTAAAGGTAGTGACATGTGACTGACACTCGATAATAGTTTTTCGATATGGGGCGTTGAAACATCCTTCAGCCGTACCACAACATCTGAAGCATACATTTGACGGGCAAAAAGCTGAAAGTTTGATATGCTCTGTTGCAGATTGTTAATGGTAAAAAAACAAAATGTCTTGCGTTGAATTGCATTGATGTACATTCACACCAAAGAGAAGGGAAGCTTCACACTGAAGATGAAAGTAATATGTCAGTCGAAACGTAATGTCATATTAAGAGTAAAAATGTTGGAATCTGTATGACTGCTGTAATACAGACAAAGTCAAAATTCATCCTTGGAAATATGAAAAAATTATCACCTGCCATTGATGCCCTGCACTAGGAGGATTAGCTTGATGATGTATTATTTTATCATATTAAAGTGGCATGGTGTGACATTTTGTCAGCATTGTCAATAAAAAGATGGATTTGCTTTTATTTTAGATATACAAACAAATCTTAACTCGTGGAATGAAAATGTTTAAGATGCACATGTCAACATTATCCTATCATTATAATCAGTTAAAATGGACAGGTCTCAGGCACCAACAAATCTCCAGCCAAAGCTCTTCTCACGGCTCAGTCAGGTAACCATCTTTGTTTTCAATCATATATTCAGGTGCTATGTATTAATGAATAAAGAATGTGTTATTATTTAAATCCATGTGTCCATGAAAGGTATGAGTGAACTCCAGATTGTCTTGAATGTCGTATGTGTCTTTGATCAAGTATAGATGACTTGACAAGTCACATTTAAATGTTATAGTGAGGTCAGGAGGTTATGAACTTTGTTACACACCTACACATTTCAATGGGCACTTTCCTGAAGGTGGTGCTCACCTCCACCCTCTGTGGCGTGTTAAAAGGCCACTTTTTGTGTAATGACTGGTTGATAACCATAGGAGGTGACAGCCCGTTGGCTGCAAGCCTAACCCTTCCATATGTGCCGAGGTAAACAGGTGCGTCTCTCATCACTTTACACCCCCTCAGCTGTATCTCTATGATGGCATATTAAAAATGTTAATGTCTTAAACCACGGCTCATTGCCCACAGTTTTGTTTAAGTTCATCTCCTCACCCCAGGCATCTGTTGATCTGAGGCATGAACTCTACAATGGCCTGCTTACCATTCCTCTGAATCCTGGCATCGTGCAAGAGGTCTGTTTTAGAGCAACAGTCCTTAAGGCCTATAATAGTGCTAAATATCAACAACAAAGCCTTGACATAATCTTAATAAGACTAATAAGATAAAATGCCTATTACCGTAGCTTTAATGTTGGTTTCCATTTATTTATATTCTCTATCCTGCATTCTCATATACTTCCCTTTTCCTGTCTGTCTGTCCTCCAAATGTCAAAAGATGCACTATGAACAAGATTGGCAGGGGGGAAGAAAAATGCCTTGGGCCTTGACAGTTTTGACTGGCTGATAGTTTTGTCTCATATTACAGTGTTGAACCAGCGGGCCCATCCATGTGTCAGAGAATGGAAATGAAAGATCAAGGGCAAATGCGAATGGTGTGTTTACATTTTTCTCTGATGTCCCACTCTCCACATCTCTCATCCAACTCTGTGAATCAATAAAGGATGGATGAAGTGGAGGAGGAGAACCAGTTCACACAACCCTTCTGTAGGGTGAACAAGCTTTCTGAGCTTAATCACATCTGCAGGCCTTGTGCTTTCTCCTGTTCTGAAATCACAATGAATCATTCATTTCAATTTGGAAATATCATAAATCATATAATATTTTGGGCCTTATTTTAAGAGCTCTAGCACTAAGCGCAGCGCTATGCCATAACTCATACACGCAAAGTCAATGGGTATAGCCACAAAGTTTTGGTATTTTTGTGCAAGCATGTGCTAAGTCTAGGCGCAAAGCACTAATAGGCTGGGTCAAGTACATTTTAATTTGGAGGTTCTTCCCTGGCACCGTCTGCATCCTATTATATGGTCCATTCGCTCACGCACCAGAGATATAAACAAAGAGAGCACATCCACAAGAAGTTGGTAGTGTAAATGGACTGTATGCAATTAATTAGAAGAATAGAAATATGGACTTAAGTTCTTTTGTGCATTAATTGCGTCCCTGTTGAATGTCAGGCATATTCCTATGATGGTGACATGCTCCTTTTATACACATGGAAAATGTGTTTCTCGTCAGGATTTGGATTTACAGTCCGTTAAAATATAGAGAATGTTATATTATTGAATGTAAGTATTATTTACCATTTTCATCTCCTGACACACAAATCATGGCTAGTATTAACAGTGATTGTATCGGATCACACTTCACTTCTACCGGTCGATTTTGATTTCGAAAAATTTCATTAATTTTTTGAAAGATGAAAAAATTAAACCAAAAATATTTTTCAATTCAAATTACACTTCAACGAAACGAAAATATAATAAAACATAATGAAGTTGCCAAAAAAAATCATACCAAATCCAAACATTTTACTTTCTTCAACTTCTTCCATTTGCTCCTTTGCAGTGACTCCATGACAACAGGTGGAAAACTACCAATATAAATTTGAACATAAATACAATTATAAATATAATAATAAACATAAAACATAATAATAATAACAATTGAAAAATAAACCATGACATAAATATTTGCTTCATAAAATAGCTACAACAGCGTCATGGGCCTAATTTGATGTTACACTATATTTTCAGAGTTTGGACATTAACTTTATAACCACCTGCTGGTGGAATCTCCAAACTGCAAATGCAGGAACTGAGTTTTGACTTTGCACATGCAAACAGACCTGCTTTTGAAACGTCTTAGAGCAATGACCTATTTCTTAGAAAAATGGCAAATTGCACTTTGCGCACTTCATTTACATACAATACACCAACAGTTTGTGCACATACACCCACAGAGAGCACAAACAGTCCCACCCACGGCCACTTGCGCTTTGCGCTGACACGAAAATTGCGTTTAGAATTAGCATTCTCACGAAAATCGGATAAGATGTTGCGTGCACTTTGCGCACTCACGAAAATAGAGCCCTTGTGATATTAGCATAGTTTCCACAGACATTTATAAAGGGGCTCAGTTAAAGAGCACCTATTATGGTTTTTATACATGCTTAATTTTGTTTTAAAGGTCTCATACAATAGATTTACATGCATCCAAGTTCAAAAAACACTTTAATTTGCTTATAATTTAAATTGCAGCATTACCTTTTTTTCCCAGTGTCAAAAACAACTCATTCAATGATCCGTTCTAAAGGATTCATTCTAAACTCCTCCTTTCAGAGAGCCTATTCTGCTCTGATTGGTCAGATGTCCCAGTCTGTTGTGATTGGTCTACCGCTTAGTCTAGTGTTTGAGGGCGGGTCAAAGCTGTTCGCAAGCAGCCAATGAAGACCAGAGGCGGGTTTTTTGTTACCAAATTACATAGGTTAGTACAGGAAGTAAGTCTGGAATTACTAACGACTCGTTTCAGGTGTTCAGAATCGGTTCTTTCTTTTGGGAGTCAATAACTCCATTTGTCGTGCACTTTGATTTTTGAAACTTTGCAGACTTTTTTACATTCAAAAACAGCTATATAACACACAACATGAAAGGTAATATTTGAAAAACCATAATAGGTGCTCATTAATAAACTAGAATTAAAAAATAAAAATAAAAAATAAAAATTTTACAAGATATTGTTGTTTGCAAAACTGGCTTTTATATTATAATTGTACTAAAGCCATTGTACTTAATATACCCAACCACTAACAGCATCCCTAGCATGATATATTATATCAGTGTGCTGGTGAGTAGAGGCAAGAAATCATCAGCTCTGTGAAAAGAAACCCTCAGACATTGCAATTTTCGGCTCGTAAGAGTGGATGAGGTAAGGATAAAACCCAAAAGACCATACTCAGACACATCAAGCTTTGCGTGTCCTTTAATGCTTAATTATACCTGTTAGGGTGATGAGAGACTTATCCCACAAGCCTCGTGATTAATAAACAAGCCATCAAGGGGCCAACAAGTTCCTGCTCATCACCTTGACACATACATTCAGTATGAGGGTACATTATCAAAGCACATGGTGTACATCTAATAAATACACATACACACTCGAAAAACCATTAAATCGCCGCCCGCCAGACCAGCTTTGTCTACCCTCTGACCTGTTTATTACTTTCTCACTCTATATCTCTTTGTCTCTCTCTTTTGCACACCTGTTTGAGTGACAGATGATGAAAACATGGCGACGCTTGTAGCTCGAATGGGGTGAGTGACAGCCTCAGTCATGCTTTCATCTTTCAGCATTTCACTGGAGCTTTGTAGCAGGCCAGCCAGGGTAAGGGTTGCGTTCAAGCCGTTTAGTAAATAGACACACCTCTCTGGGAAAGAAGATGGCCCAGGATGGAGTTACTGACTGCTGGAGCTGAAAAACCTACAGGAGTGACCTAAGGCTGAGGTCATTTAAAGATTCCCCTTTTGATAGTCTTACATGTGCAAAGAAATCCATGGATGTAACACAGGAATTCACACACACATATACATACATGTACTGTATGCATAGATCAAACAGTATTCTCATCTGCCATGATAATCAGTGATACGTAGCAAGTTTGTACAGGTTTAGAGGAGATCCTGTAACTGAGTCTGAAGCTGCACTCAATCCAAAGCCTTTTAAATTATTTAGAGAAACTCTGAAATTTAAGAGAATAAACCAAAAAGCTATTTGGCTCACCCACAATATACCTTTTTCATATTTTGGGTGAAATACAGAAGTAAACTATTGCAGTAGATGGCAGTAGATAGCGACTCACTTTAACGCTTGACATAAAAGTAGTCCATAGGACTCGTGTGTCATATTCCAAGTTTTCTGAAAGCATACAATCACTTTATATGATGAAGAGATGGTAATTTCAGTCGTCATTCACGCTCAAATGAAATAAAATCAAATAAGGGGTGTAACAATGCATCGATGCATCGTGATGCACCAATATGACAAAGACATTTTGATGCATTGATTACGGAATTTAAAAATCGATTATCATTATTATATTAATACCCAGTGTGATACAGATAACGTCTTGGATTACACAAGCCTTCTTGCAACAGACGTGGAGCACGTGAGATTGAAGGGAAAAAGGCATACTTTAAATTAAGAAAGTTCATGCTGCCGAGTTTACTCCCTGCGACCCTACATAAGCGGGTAAATGAGTGTATGGATCGATGCTGCCTAGTTTGGCTCTCTGTGTCATTATTCATAACTGTTTATCTGTGAGTCCATTTGACCAAAGTAAGTTAACTGTCGTTGCTTTCTTCTCCAACTACGATGTATTATGTTTATATTACCTTGTATCTTCAAAAAATGCATTATTTCTCCATAAAATATTTTAACTATGAATAGAACACAGCCTAAATAAACGTGAATGAGCGAAATCACTCACTCATTCACTCACTCTCTTTATAGTTAATGCCACATAGTGCACTATATAAGGAATAAGGAGCAATTTCAGACTGTTCTGAAAGGGAAACTATCCAGTTAAAAGCTAAATGCTGGTTGATTGATGTTACCTCTTATCCATCAATGACACTGGTAGCCACAAAGATAAAATGTTCTTATGAATGTGTACTTGACAAACGTTCTGCCGCCTCACCCAATAAAAATGGATAGGGAAAACATACCATGTAAAACTGCGTTTATCCGCTACTAATAAATAGTTTTTAATTCAATGACCCTGCTCGATTTGAACATTGGCCTTATCTGTCTGCATATGACATATTTAATTTGTAATTATTGGAGCAATAAATGCTAACGTTGCATGATATGCAAACCTTTAACGCTTATTTTGTGGTTTACTTACCGTCTGTTTGTGTGTGTGTTTGCGTCAAGTCATTATGTTGCATTATGGTATCTTTTATTCATATCAGATCTACAATGCATGTCACATTAGTGTTATTTTTCTGTTTGTATATGCAGCCACAAATAAGCCAAACCTCCTTGGTCTTAAATGCATCTGTGACTATAGTGCTCATGTCTGGTGCATGCCTGTGCTGTATAAACTGAGAACGTTCAGAAAAATGTTAATCTTTTTTCTACATATTTTTGAAAATAATTATGAACTGTCCTAAAATAATCAAATGGAATCGCATCGCGATCAAATGTTAGATTTCACAATGCATCGTAATTGTCAGGTAAAGAGCCATAATCTGATCGAATGGTTGTCAGTGCAAATATTTGCTTCCCTAAATCACATAATTGATAACGTCCATAAATAGTGCTGAAATCAAAAATGGCAGCTCATTGCTTATTGGTTCTTGACTTCCTGATGTTTGGTCATGAGATGCACAAGAACAAATGAGGTTTTATGTTATCAACGTAGACACCCTATTTGATTTCAGTGTGTGTCTTTAGAAGACTGCATGAGTTGCATGGACTTCTATTATGACACTTTTGGATGATCACATCCATGAGCTTGAATAATGCATTCTTTAAAGCAAAGTGTTTGTCTGTTGACATTTAATAGACAATCATTTTCATACGCTTAAAAAAAACTCAAAATTCCTGATACAGCGGAACAATTCACATTAGGGAACACAAGAACAAAGTTGGTCTTTTTCTGAATATTATTAGCTGAGAGTGTCTGTGTTTATTCACATTTAATTATGCACAGGTGTACATTGTGTTTTGTTTGTTAATGAGAAAATGATTTTAGTAACATCCATTCCCAACTTCTATACTCTGCAGAGCTATGAAGTGTGAAATAGTTTTTTTTGTGAAAGTATAGGACTTCATCCCTGAGGGATGAAGGAAACTTTTCTCATTTACTTCTCACTACTTTGAGAAATAATTGGATAGAACTTCCTATATAGACTGACTTCCTAACACTGGTATTGCATTGGCTGCCTCTGTCTAGACAACCTCACACCACTTCTTCAGTTAGATAATACGTCTGGAGGTCTTGGAAGCTGAAATTGGTTCTGTCCATCAGGTTGTGCGTTGCAGAAATCGACCTGCCTCTAGCCTTAAAGTTTCATCTGAAACTATAGCCTGCAACAAGAAAGGGCAAAATATCTCTCTACTTGGCAAACAGTCCCAATCTATTAAGTCTCTTGAACTCACTATGAAAGTGAAAAAGGTGCTATGGACCCCGTACAAGTTGTAAAATGAACATAGGAAGCCTTTCATTTTCGCTTTAAAATGTTTAAATTCCATTAATAACTTTGGTTGACAGAATAAGAAATCACCTTTGAGTACACTTTAAGGGGACAATGAACAAACACTTATTCTTCAGTCACAAACCTCACAGGTAATAGTGTCTAATTTCAAGCTACAGCATTTAGTGGAAATATTTACAGCGTTATTTTATGTTGCATTCCTCAATTCTATTAAATCTCACTGAACTTTTGTCTATTTGACCTCTCTTGACACCCCGCTCTCTTTCTGCTATCTGAAAGACAGCTGTTCCTGTCTTGGAGTGTTTGGACACTGCTAATGAAGGGATGCTTTGTGGCATCCCTCTGCCCAAAATAGTGTCTTTAGTTGTCTCTCTGTCCAGCGGTAGGTCTAGAACTTTCTTTGACCAGCTTCTCATCAGAAGCAGAATCCCCATTAAAGATCCCCATTAAGGACAGATGAGAATAGTATGTGTGTGTGTGTGTGTGTGTGTGCGCGCGCGCATCAGGGAAACAGCAAAGCCGTTTCCACTGTGCTCTTGCTCAAGATGTAAAGCACATTGTTGTAATTACAAAGGATTCCAGCTTTGAGCATCTGTGCCCACTCTAGGCTGATCTCTGCAGATGCATATCCTATGCAGATTATGTCAGCTTGCTGTCCACAGGACCTTAACTCTATTCAGTGAGAACCGGAGGAGCTGTCAGTGCAACAGAACAATTGTGTCCTGACCCACTCAGGGAGGAGGGAAACTATAAAAAACACAAAAGCAATTACAATGCACACTCACTGAACTCCTATTAGGAACACTGTAGTCCTAATAAAGTGCCCCACATGGTCTTCTGCTGTTGTAGCCCATCCACCTCGAGGTTCAACGTGTTGTGCATTCTGAGATGCTATTCTGCTCACTACAATTGTACAGAGTGGTTATCTAAGTTTCCGTCAGCTTGAACCAGTCTGGCCATTTTCCGTTGACCTCTCTCATCAACAAGGCGTTTCCGTCCACAGAACTGCCGCTCACTAGATGATTTTTGTTTTTGGCACCATTCTGAGTAAACTCTAGAGACTGTTGTGCGTGAAAATTCCAGGAGATCAGCAGTTACAGAAATACTCAAACCAGCCCGTCTGGCACCAACAATCAGGCCATGGTCGAAATCACTGAGATCACATTTTTTTCCCATTCTGATGGTTGATGTGAACATTAACTGAATCTCCTGACCCGTATCTGCATGATTTTCTGTATTGTACTGCTGCCACATGATTGGCTGATTAAAATGAATAAGTAGGTGTTTCTTTTTTTCTATTTTTGCCATTTACAATTTCTTTGTACTATCAAAATTTGCAAAGCTTTTAAAAAGCTCATCATGTACGAAAGGTGCAACATAGTCTCATGACAAGTCGTAATAATTGATATAAGATGGTGAAATTGCAAGATCTTAAAACTTGTCTCGAATGAAAAGGTATGACGTTTATACCCACTGAGACCAATCAAACAAAATTTCAAATCGATACAATACAGCCATCAAATTTTAGATACAGTCAATACAGCCATATTTATTTACACAATACAAGTGACTCATGTATGTTAATAACCTGAAATGGTTAGGTTTAGGGTTTGGGTAATGGGTTAGACTTTATGTTTTGGTCTGATATTATTGTAAGCACCAGAGGGCACTGTAATGGCTAAAGTAAAGTGGTGTGTGTTGGTTATTATAAGATGCAGTTTTGTTATATAAACCCTTTGCCAGACATTAAATGATTAATTCAATGCTGAATTGAACATTGTATATATCTGGATGAACAGAAACTTTTCCTGAAATGCTAATACAATTTTATTGATTATAAATCTTAGCATTCTTAGTTCAAATCAAAAGTTAGATTAAAGATTTACAGGCAGTAAATAATTCCTAAAAGATATTAGTTTATTTTACTTGAGCTTTATCTGATGATAAATGATTTTACTGCCTCAAGGGGTGAAGACTGACACATCATAATATATATCTTGCTATTATAATACTTCTGCACAGCCCGCAATAGATAAATAATTCTCAGATCATATAATGTCACCTGCAGATGGTTACCTCAATGCCAATAGCTTTTCTCAACAAATGTAGTCCTGATTAATCTTTCTGACTGTTAGAGTGAAACGATCCCTATAGGCAGATTATGAGGGTCAATGTAAGTACAACTTGTTGTCTTAACCTTTTATTCAACTGTTCAACTGACTATCAGCCAAACAGACTATGGTGACATTTGAGGAGGCCAAATTAAATTTGGGACAAGTCGCCCAGTGCATGCACCAAAACTGAATGAGATCATCAGTACAAATTAATCTGCCTGCCCTCATGCATTAGGGTGTCTGATTAGTGAGTCATTAATCCAAATCGTTTTGCTGTAGCATTTGTCACTCAAGATCAAAGCAATATTGCATGAGTGCTGTATGTCTGAGACAAAGGTACAGCAACTGTTCAATTTGACAGGCCTTGCAGCTTGCAGCATGTCATTATAAGAGAGATGCTGACAGATTAGTGACGGAATTAAAGTTAGGGAAAAACGGAGTGTGGCTTGTTGGTAGCTGGAAATGTGTGGTCGGAAAAGAAATGATCATACCTTATCATTGATTTTACTAATGATGAGTGCCCCCAGTGCAACAATAGTAATTTTGCCATAAAACTGTCAGCAGTTCATCAATCTCTGGAGGCCTTTTCTCCCTCAGAGCAAGATTTATTAGAAGCTTACAGTCATGAGCCTGGACTTGCCTGGTCTGTCTGTAGCATACAACAGAGCTAGCCGCTGAGATTTTCAAATCCTTTCTCTTACTCTCTCTGATTTCCTGTGCTGTTTATAAAGAACAGGTCTTTCACATGAGGATATCCTTTGGTTCAGGCCCACTATCATGGTTTACAATTTCAACCCTTCAGTTTGTTTTTCTTTTTTCTATCCCTTTTTTGTATTTTGTCTGTGTTCTTCAGGCAGTCGTGTGCAGCCAAGACATGCACATTAATTGCCTTAGGACTGAGACCTGTCTGCCAACAATAGGAATTTCCCTGGTTTACATAGGATAGATTAAGCTCATTCATTTTTTCCTTTCCCAAAAGCACATTATGGTTCTGCTCAAGCTGTTGTCTACATGAAATGTGGTATCACAGTCCAGTTTAATTCTGTGCTTCACAGTATAAATACTTGATTTCATGGTCTCAGTTTCTTAGTTTGGATGTGTTTGAGTTCTTGTTATGTTTTGAAGATGAAGTGCAGCCTCTACATTAAAAGATAAACACCAATTTAACGTTAATATGATGTTCAATTAAAACTTCGGAAGTAAGGTGACTTTTGAGTTTAAAGGAATATTCTGGGTTCAATAAAAGTTGAACTCAATCAACAGCATTTGTGGCATAATATTGATAACCACAAAAATGTATTTGGACTAGCCCCTCCTTTTCTTAAAAAAAAAGCAAAAATCTGGGTTCTAGTGAGGCACTTACAATGGAAGTGAATGGGTGCCAATCTGTAAATGTTAAAATACTCACTGTTTCAAAAGTTTAGCCACAAGACATAAACAATATGCATGTTAACATGATTTTAATGTGATAAAATCACTTACTAACCTTTTCCATGTAAAATTATATCCAATTTTACAACTTTGTTGCCATGACTATGTAAGGTCAACAAACCCTAAAACCCTAAAACAACTATAAAATGACGATTTAAACAACTTCACAGCTCAAATACATGAGTTTTAACTGACGAATTAATGTAAGTGCTTTTATAAAATTGCAAGCTTCACATTTCTGCCTTTAACCCCCCCTCCACCACCAATTCACTTCCATTGTAAGTGCCTCACTGTAACATTCTTTTTTTTTTTTTACAGAAATCAATTTTTTTTTTGTTTATATCTAAACAACAACCAACTTCTTTGACTATCTCACAGTGACATCCGTATGTATGACTCATCAGTAAACCCTTATGTTATTGTGACCTCACTTTACACTGCCATGACTCTCAAAAATCCCTTTTACATTTTAGACATATTAGGGGAAAAAATACCAAAATAAGCCATTTATGATGTGGCTTAAGTTTTGAACACCTGTGTATCTGTATGCAAAGTGATTGGCCCAAACTCAAAGATTTGATTTCATTAAATTAAATATTTAATTAAGAGCTTGGTAATTCACCTGTAAGATCCATTCGCTGCAGGCAGTGTTAGCAATCAGTGTCTGCAGATAGTTTAGAGATAAATGGACACATCGTGTTTAGATGTTAATCTGGGGGAAGCTGAGGTTCTGCCCACATGACACCTCAATCATCCTAACCATTTATTAAATCGAGTAAACATCATAAAAGCCCACTTTAAAAGATGATGAGAGAAATCCGATTTTTTCTTAATATTTATAATGATGTGATTCAATTATTGTTTTTGCTGTCAGAGCTTGCTCCTGCTGCTCTTCCATTGCTTCTTTGAAGTCAGTTTTAAGTTGTGTTTCATGTGGTCATAGAGTCTGCTCGTATTGCTTTCCAAAGAGTCTTACTTAAATACACACTGAGCACTGTAATTTTTTTTACAAGTGAAGGTGCAATTTGCTGTAAATGCAGTATCAGTGTTTCAAAACCCATAGAGGGCCATTTCATTTTAGAGATAACCTCTTAATATTTAGCAAAGGGAAAAAATGAATTAAAACTTAAAATACAAGTTTGCAAGGGTTGCAACATATTGTTAAAAGTCATAATCATAGCTTCTGAAAGGTTGAAGTCTACACCTGTTGAAATAGTAGTTATTTTCGGCCTAGAAACAAAAACTCTTTAGATCACTGTGTCTAATAGTTCAAGATATTTTAAGGAGCCTTTGAAATGAAGACAGACAGTTGTGCATCTCAAACTTCATACCTTGGAAGTAAACTAACAAAATGCATGTTTTATGAAAGAATCACTTTGGGCCCTTGCAATCTGTCTTAAAATTAACTTTCTATCCCTAAGTATTCCTGTTATGTCAGGTGCTTCTGAACAAAGGTATATACAGTAACACATGTTACAAGACATTACACATCCTATAATTCATTACCTTTTTAGTTTGTTAAATAACTCTTTACACAGTTTCTCTCATTTGTCACAATTTTGCATAATATATGCATAGTAAATTGATTAGTCTTTGATTAGGGCTCAGTTACCCATGATGATTTAAATCCACTGATTAGGTCAAATGCTGAACAATGTCAAAATTATCATTCCCATGCTATTTGAATTATGTCAGCATTCTCAAAGGTACACATGCTATATTGTGAAGCATCATGCAGCACATTAATACATTAATACTCTTTTATGTATTGTTTTAATGCATGACACTAAATCATAATTCAAGTCTTAATAGTCTCAGTATAACACTTGGACCTTTGATTAAACTAAGATGTTTAAACACAGCTGTCTAAACTGTGTTTAACTTTTTTTTTTTACATTAAGCTAAGAGTTGCTTCATGATGTGAATATATGACTGCCGAGATTACACCGATGATAAATACAGTAAATCATATTTCAAAGCTGTTTTTTCCCATCAGTATACAGGAGGGAGACAATGTGTGTCTTTTAGCATACACCTGGTTTAGTGCTGCATATAATGTATTAAAAACAAGGGTTGCACCTATTTTATTTGGGACATTATCATCTTGTTGTCTTATTAGGAGGACATTTCCCATAATATTCCGAAGATGAGTTTGCACAAGAATCCCAGTGACTTTGCATTTTGTTATAAAAAAAGTTGTTGTATTGTGATAATAATATGCTATTGAGTAACTTTTGTCTCATGTTAACCACACTGCTACAAAGATTGGACAATCATCGGACAAGAATTCCCTTTCACCACAACCTGAAAGACCTAAACGTAAGATCATAAGGGTATTACAGTACAATGTTTGCAGGAAGTTTTTGAATACTTTTGAAATTGATAGGGCATGTTTTCCTGCTACTAAATAATTATTTGTGTGATATGTTTATATACTTTCTTATAATAAAACTGGTGACTAGATAAAATATTGTTAATTGTAATAAAATTGTAATTAGCTCCAGATCTAAGATCTTAGGTGGGCCACAGGTCTTTTAGGGTGGGCCATACAGTTGGCACTAACAAACATAACCATGATATTAGCCAGTTTTTTTTGGTTTTGTTTTTTGGATATGGATATGGATATTATTTAAAGCATCTTGGAGTACTATGTTAATATCATGGTACATAAATCATTCAGTAGCTTGGTATATACCAACGTTCAATTAAAGTTCCAAGAGTTCTGGTCTCTACATTTCCTTCCCAAAAAGTTTCTGACTATCATAACTTACATGATTTCAGTAGCCAATATGGCTTGTACAACTATGAAATAATAAAAGCAATGTGCTTTTTCTGGAATTTCTTTCTTGTTGTGAATTCTCAAGTTCGGAGCAATAGTTATTTGTAAAAGAAATAAACAATAAATCCTAAATAGTCTCTCCAGAACTGCTACTTTGTCCAGTATAAACCAGGGCCCAGTTGCAAGAAATCCCTTAAATTAAGAAAACCCTTATAATTATGATTATAAGTATATTCTTAATTTAAGGGGTCCTTAACTATGAGAATGGAGGCAAAGAGGAACAGTCAAAGCAGCCGGGTCTTTCTCTGGAAAGGACAACATTTTTAATTTGAGGTTATTGATAAAATGCACTTTCATATGAATATTAAAAGAAGATCAACTGTTGGTTTGGATCAAATAATGGAAGCATTTTGTTCTCATTATAAACATCAGACAACTCTATATTTACTCTGTAGGCCTATATGTAATTTTAAAGTGTTGGTTGTCTTTCCATGTTATGCCAGAGATTATGCCATCTCTGAATTGAATTTTACAAAATATTACAAACATTTCGATTTTTTATTATGAAGACTGTTCACATGCTGCTTAACAATGCTAAATTTACAAGAGGAAAAAAATTTGTATAATGGTCTAAAGGTGATCTGGCATCACATTAACTTCTCCTGTCCTGTCATAAACCTTGTTTGTTTTCCAGGCTCAGATGAACCATCAGGTCAGACTGGCTGTCAGACATGCAAAGATACTTTCACTTTGCTTCATTCTCATTCTCTACAGTGTGTTTCAGATGCTAGTAGCATCTACAGCGGTATATTGCTGCTTGTTGTGTGTCTCCATTTTGGTCTATTGACCTTATTCACAACAACACCATCCTTGATTTTTGACGGGAATGACATCGAGGCTGTGAGAGATGGATGTACAGTCTCTTCAGTGGGTTGTACAGTTGTTTAAAGTGTTTTTGGATCGTTCCGCTGATGACACACTGAAAAAACATCTTTCCAGAAAATTTCAGTAGACAAAAAACTCCATACAACATGTGTTGTGGAAAATTTTGTGTGATCTAGGAGCTTTCTGATAGCTTTATACAGTCCAAAGAGACGGTAAGTCTATCCCTCACAAAATCAAAGATGGCTACTGTGAATAAGGTTTCTTGTTGTTAAAATAACAGCGACAGCATCTCCCTACTCACTAATTAATATGAGGGAAAGTGGCGACTGTAGCACAGTGAGTGAGAAAAGGAATATATGAATTAGGTTCAGAGCTAGAGAAAATAAATTTTCGAGTTTATATAGCCCCGAAAGCCCAGAGCTATCTACGCCCCTGAGCTCTTGCGGTGCATAGCTCCATTCATCATGACAGGAGAGCAGTTCGCTTCCAGCGCTCTCTTTCGGCCCACTCTGGCCCCTCTGTGGAGCCGGGCCTGAATGTTGTTCTCAGTCATTATATTTGCGCAAAAGAAATTAAAATATGTGCAGTTGACAATATTGATTTCCTGGTATCTCTGTCATTTATCTTAATTATTGTATATCTTACCAATGTTGTGACATTGCTAATGGTAAATAGAGTTGGCATGTCCTCATGAAGTTGTCTGTCACTCAAGAGCGAAAAAATTATTTGTCCTCATAATTTACAAAGGAGAATCCCCTTCACCTAAGTTGTTTTTCTTTTGCAGTTTGAGAATATGTTTTATAAGCTTCTTCAGCCTACCTGTGACAAGGCCCGACATAGGGAGGTGGTGAGACAAGCTTCAGATAGCTGAGTAAAATGTCATGTGGTTAAAGAGCTATGTGTGGAAATCATGTAAAAGATACTCAGCCAGATACTGTTTCATGCTCATGGGATTAACAGAATTGGAAAACAAATAATTCTGTGTCAATTTGTTAAAACTTGTTTAATCCCTGTTTATGGTCACTAAATGTTCTGTGATGTTAAATTGTTCCAAAATATTTTTTTCCTCAGGAGTCTTATTAAGCATCGATGCCCTGCAGTGCCGGTGGTGAGAGAGAAGACCAGAGGGGACAGTGCGACGTCTCGCTTGAAGTGAACAGGTCCACTTCCGCTCTGCCGAACCTTCTCCAGATTTGTTCCATAATCTGAGGATGTAATGTCCACTCTCTGGGCATCAAGCCCTGTCTGGACAGGACTTCCACCCCCAAATTCAACCAGTCCGGAACATGTACAGCTTGTAGAGACAGTACATTGTCCTTTACCCAAAGAAGAATGTGACGTGCCAGCCTCAGCATGGCATGACAGCGCACTCCTCCCTGGTGATTGATGTAGGGCACCACCGTCCTGTTGACCGACCGGATGAGGACATGGCTGTCCTGAATCTCCGGGAGGAAAAACTTTAAAGCCAGCAGCACCGTGAACATCTCCAGACAATTTATATGCCAATATTGCCACTGGCCTGTCCAACCCTTATAGGCTGGACGACCCTCGTATACAGCGCCCCAGCCCGTGTAGGAGGCATCTGTCATTATAACCTTGCAGCAACACACCTGTCCCAACTGAACGCCTGACATCAGTAGGTGGGACTGTTTCCATGGTAACAGAGTTTGGTAGTACCCACACGTCACTTTGAAGAGTGAATGCATGCATCAGTGGTTGAAGTCCCTTTGTGGAGTTCATCCAGCACTGAAAAGGTCTCGCATGCAACATGCCCAAGGGAATAACAGCAGAAGCCACGATCATGAGCCCCAAAAGCCTGTGAAATGTTCTCGCAGGGAGAACGCATCCCATTCTGAACATCGCTAGACACTAGGGAAATGACAGAACAAGAACTGGAGACAGACGCGCATGCATCGCCCGTGAATCCAACTCCGCCCCTAGAAACAGAGTCTATTGGCCTGGCAACAGAACACTCTTGTCTATGTTTATACTCAGCAAAAGGCTGAGAACGACATCTCGATGTTGGGCAGCCAAAGTCTCCAAGTGGGCTAACACCAACCAATCATCGAGATAATTCAAAACACGGATGCCTTGAAGCCTCAAGGGCATCAAATCTGCATCCATGCATTTTGTGAAAGTGTGTGGTGCCAGAGCAAATCCGAACGGAAAGACGCAAAATGTAATCGCTTTGCCCTCGAAAGCAAATCTGCGAAAGCGACTGTACTTCAGTGAAATCTGAATAGGAAATAAGCATCCTTCAGATCTATTGTCACAAACCAGTCCCTCAGCTGTACTTGTGACATTATTTGTTTCTGCGTCAGCATTCTGAATTGACATTTCATTAGAGTGAAATTCAAACGTCTCAAATCCAGAATGGGTATGCAAGCCACCTTCTTTATTCTGGACCAGAAAATCAGAATCAGAATCAGAATGAGCTTTATTGCCAAGTGTGCTCACGTACACAAGGAATTTGTTTTGGTGATAGGAGACACAAGCAAGTGCACACAGAACATTACAGTGAGACACAGAATATAAAACAAGGTAAGAGTACAAACAGACACACAAAAAACAGGACATATAACATAGAATGTCATATGTACATGTGCAAGTGGTAATATATGTGCAAGGTAGGGGTATGTACAGTTATTTAAATATGAGTGAATTTACATATGTACATGACATATTTATACATTATTGCATTATGGGAGACCTGAAGGCAGTTTAATTGTTCATGTAGTAAATGGCCTGAGGGTAAAAACTGTTCTTGTGCCTGGTTGTCCTGGTGCTGAGTGCTCTGTAGCACCGGCAAGAGGGCAACAGTTCAAAAGGGAGTGGGCAGGGTGTGTGGGGTCCAGAGTGATTCTACCTGCATGTTTCCTCACTCAAAGCTGCATTCTACCTGAGAAGGGGGAATCTCCTCTATTGCCCCCTTTTCTAAGAGAGCATGAATTTCCCGTATCAAAAACGGAGCTTTCTGTACAGAAACTTCTGTCGGAACAACTCCACTGAATACCAGAATTTAATTACATAACCATGCTTTATCGTTCGAAGTACCCAGTTCGAAATGCCCTTCAGCTGCTGCCAAGCCAACTGCCGTGGGTTCTTGGGGACTGCCCCAGAACCCACGGCACAGCGGAGGGAAGCCTTCGCTCCTCCAATACTATGACTGGATTGGAGGGAATTTGATAATGTTTTTGCCTTTATTGTATTTAGGCAGAAATGATGAGCGCCCTGAAATGTATCCACAGCAGGGATGCTGACAGAATAAACCTTTTCCCTGGTATTTTGAATGGGGAAAAACTTATGAACATTGGTTATGTTTATTTGAGAAATCTAGTTCGCCACAATGGCCCCAGCATTCTTTATGGGGGGACAACATGTGGTGCTTATGTTCACTGTGTGTCTTGTGTACACCTGTGCTTGATGAACATTGAATTCTGTTATGCATGTCTCGAGACCTTTGGTCATGGAAACAGAGGATGAATTCGGGATGCGGTTTCTTAATGTTCGCTCCCCAGAGCAAACTGCAGGGGGAAAACTGAACCACATTCTGACTGTTGGGTGTTCGAGGTGTGTACAATGGCAAACTGAACCTGTTACTGTCCGAAGGACAAACAGGAACGACACAGATATGTTTGTACAGTACGGTTTTGTTAACTGAATGGGGGCTCACCCTTCATTTCACTGCAAGTCCGTCACGCTCGCTTCTGGTGTCCTGCTGGCTGTTTAAAAGGGACCGGGCCAACATCCAAACACCTACGCAGACATTCCCATGATGGCGGGAATGATTGAGGACCCCAATCCTTCTGAGGGGGTGCAAAACTCGTGTCCGGCGCCTTATGCGGCTCTCTGGTGGGACGTTGCGAGGATACCGAATGTGAACGCTCTGAAGCTGTAGCAGGCTGTTCTGTCTCTGCGAGGAATCATCTGCTGGAATGCGGCAGTCCACCACCGACTGGACTGCATCACCGAACAGTCCGGATTGTGACACAGGGGCGTTCATTAGAAAGGCCATGCCCATGTCACAAATATCCGTGAGCATAAGCCACAGATGGTGTTCTGCCACCATGAGGCCTGCCATATTCTGAACAACAGCACGAGCAATGTGTTTGGTGGCTCTCACTGCATTTCATCTGGCTAGTCCACGTGCAATTTCTCCACTGCACATGTAATAACCTCCAGCAACTCCGTTCAGAGACAGGCTGGAAAATGATCATATAGTGCAAAATTATGGTTGTTTTGGTAAAAAAAAAAAAAATTAAAAAAAAACTTTACTATAAACCTTTATTACAAGTGGACCTCAGGGAAGATAATACAATTATAAATAAATACAATTTAAAAAAAGAGTATGTCATGACCCCATTAATACAAAATTATTTCCCACACAGGTTTGACACACTCTGCAAAAAAAAAAAAAAAAAAAACCCAGCTGTGGCTTCAAGAAGTTACTCAGCATCTTTTCTCTCTCTCTATCTCTCTCTCACTCTATCTCTCTCTCTTTTTTCTCTCTCTCTTTCTCCAGACCTCTCTCTAAATTTACACTGCTAAGCTACACAGAGCAGCAAGTTACCTCAGAGTCCCCTTAACAGCCCCTCTCCGTCCAGCTCTTCCTCCTTCCTATTTTTAGAGAATGTATCTTTTCCCTATGAAATACAGTAAAATGCACTCAGGGCCACATGTCTACCTCCCTCTTCTGTGCTCATACAAAGTACATTTTTATAAGTTCTTAACTGCTGTCAGGCTTGCTGACCCTCCTTCATTTTATATAATGCATGAAATATTAATTCCAAAAATAAATATAAGCTTTTCAGCTAAGTGGCTGTCTTGGTTTGAGCAAATGAGTTTTCTAGATGTTTTAAAGAATACTGAAACAATAAGTAAACTGCAAAAATGCACTTTCAGTATTTCTTTAAAACATCACTCCAACACCTTATCCTTGAGTAATCATACTAAATTGCTAATTTGATACTAGAAAATCACTTGTCATTATATCAAACACTGCTGAAAGCTATTTGATTTGTTAAATGAAGCTTAACATTGTCTTTGTGTTTGTTTTTGAGTTGCCACAGTATGCAAAATATCGGTCAATAAGGTCAATATTAGGTCAAAAATGGCAAAAAAGAAACAGCTTTCTCTAGAAACTCATCAATCAATCATTGTTTTGAGGAATGAAGGCTATACAATGCTTGAAATTGACAAAAACTGAAGAATTCATACAAAGGTGTACACCACAGTCTTCAAAGTCAGAAAGAGATGTGGAAGGCCAGATGTACAACTAAACAAGAGGATAAGTACATCAGAGTCTCTAGTTTGAGAAATAGACGGCATCACATGTCCTCAGCTGACGTCTTCATTGAACTCTACCCACTCAACACCAGTTTCATGTACAACAGTAAAGAAAAGACTCAGGGGTGCAGGCCTTATGGGAAGAATTGCAAAGAAAAAGCCACTTTTGAAACAGAAAATCAATAAGAAAAGGTTAGAGTGGGCAAAGAAACACAGACATTGGACAACAGATAATTGGAAAAGAGTGTTATGGCATCTTAACCCCATTGAGCTTTTGTGGGATCAGCTAGACTGTAAGGTGTGTGAGAAGTGCCCGACAAGACATCTATGGCAAATGCTACAGGAAGTGTGGGGTGAAATGTCTCTTGAGTATCTGGACAAACTGACAGCTAGAATGCCAAGGATCTGCAAAGCTGTCATTGCTGCACATGTAGGATTTTGTAGTAGTTTAAGAGGTTCTGAATTTTTTTTTTTTCAAATTGTAATAGTAATTTTTCATGTTATTAATATCCTGACTATACACTGTGATCAGCTGAATGCCACTTTGATGAATAAAAGTACCAATTTCTTTCCATATGAGCATTCTGTACATTATTCCAAACTTTTGGTCACCAGTGTGTGTGTGTGTGTATATATATATATATATATATATACACACATATATCACACTGATGAGCCAAAACATTATGACCACTCACAGGTGAAACGAATAACGTTGATCATCTCCTAACAAGGCCACACGTCAGGGTCTGGGTAGATTAGATGATAAGTGAACAATCAGTTCTCGTAATCTACGCATTGAATGCAGGATAAATGGGCAGGAGTAAAGACTTGAGCAACTTTGACAATGACCAAATTGCTATGCCAGATGACTGGATCAGATCATCTCTGAAATGACAAGGCTTGTGGGGTGCTCCCGGTCAGCAGTGGTGAGTACTTACCGATACTGGTTCGAGGAGGGACCACAAACCAGCGACAGGGTGTTGGGTGCCCAAGGCTCTTTGATGTGCAAGGGCAATGAAGGCTATCCCATCTGGTCAGAACCGACAGAAAATTTTAATGATGGTTACGGGAGGAATGTGTCACAAAACACAGTGCATCGCAACCTGCTGCGTATAGGGCTGCATAGCCACAGACTGGTCAGAGTGCCCTTGATGACCCCGTCCACTGTCGAAAGCACCGACAATGGGCACACGGGCATCGGAACTGGGCCTTGGAGCAGATGAAGAAGGGTCCTGTTTTCTTTTACATCACGTGGCCGGCCGTGTACGTGTGTGCCCTTTACCTGGGGAAGTGATGGCACCAGGATGCACTGTGGGAAGACGACAAGAAGGTGGAGGGAGTGTGATGCTCTGGGCAATGTTCTTCTAAAAAATCCTGGGTCCGGCCATTCATGTGAACATCAACTGGACACGTGCCACCTACCTAAACTGCGTTGCAGACCAGGTACACCCCTTCATGGCAATGGTGTTCCCTGATGGCAGTGGCCTCTTTCAACAGGAAAATGCGCCCTGCCACATGGCACACATTGTTCGGGAATGGTTTTAGGAGCATGATGAAGAGTTCAAGGTGTTGCCCTGGCCTCCAAATTCCTCAGATCTCAATCAGATTGAGCATCTGTGGGATGTGCTGGACCAACAAGTCCGATCCACGGCAGCTCCACCTTGCAACTTACAGGTCTTGAAGGATCTGCTGCTAATTTCTTGGTGCCAGATACCACAGGACACCTTCAGGGGTCTTGTAGAGTCCATGCCTCGGCGGGTTGGCGCTGCTTTGGCGGCACATGGAGGACCAACAGCATATTAGGCACATGGTCATAATGTTTTGGCTCATCTGTGTATACTGTATAAACTACTCTGCAAAAGCCTTTGGCACATTAGATGTTTCACAGAAACATTTGTCTTAAGATGGTTATTTTATATCTTCTGCTTTAGTGTGTCAATAGGAAATATCAACTTTAGATTTTCAAACATTTCCTTTACAAATAGAATAAAGGTAGAACAAGGAGTCCTGTATCTGATGGCATGGTCCCCACAGAGCCCGGATCTCAACATTATCGAGTCAGCCTGGAATTACATGAGACAAGAGACAGAAGCAATTGATCCTAAATACATAGAACTAGGGTTGTCACAATACCAAAATTTCAGTGGTCGGTACCAATATCAGTAAAATTTCATGATTCTTAATACCAATTCCAATATCACAAAAAAAAAAAAAAAAAAAGGTAAAATGCTATTGAACGCATTCCTTTAGCCTAACAAAGTTAAATATTCATTCAACTTCAAAGTCTATGTTTTATGTTCCATGTTTTAAAGTTTGATTTCATTTCATCATCAAAATGGTGTTGAATCAGATATAAAACTTTAATCAAATTACTTTTCAACATACCATTGCATTTTTTAATCAAATGAAGTGTTAGCATTTGAAAATAGTTTTGTATTAGTCAGAGAGTGTGCGCAGACTGATTTGAGTCGGTGCTCTGTACTACTGGTACTGTAGAAACACTGGTATTATTGCATATTTTTATTTTAGTATAGACTTGTTGCTGAAGTACCGATACCTTTGACATCCCTACATAGAACTGTGGCAAGTTCTCCAAGATGCTTGGAACAACCTATCTGCCAACAACCCTGAAAACTTCTCTGCACCTAGAGAAATGGTGCTGTTTTAAAGGCATAGGGTGGTCACACCAAATATTGATTTAGTTTATTTTATGTTTACTGCAAAGTTAATTGATCATTAAAAATTATTCATGGCATTATTTTAAAAAACATCCTCACTATACAACATTTTTCACAACTGCCTAAAACATTTGCACATCACTATACGTATGTACAGTATATATATAATGCTGTGCAAGTCACCACAAAATACATGTGGGCATCATATGTAAGCTGAGCATATAACAACAGAAGGACACCTGTTAATGTAAAGAGCCTCTGCTTCCCACCACCCAACCTACATATATTTTCACTCTTCCTTACATTCACTCTCTCTCCATCTTCAACTTCTCATAGTTCTCTTCCAAAGCCCTATTTTGCAGAATTGTCAATAGAATGCTACTGTGGCATGTTTGTTGCTTGTAAATATGCAGTGGAGTGTGTAATAACCACTAAAAGAAAAACAATGCAGAAAGTGTATGTGTAATCTGTCACTACTAGCACATTTAAATAAACTTCAAGGATAGAGAAGATCTTAATGTTAAGCCTATCATTTATGATGACAAATCATGTTTCTAAGTTAGTTTTAACAGAACTCACAAACAATTACATATATTTTTGCTTTAAGACACAATAGCATATTTAGAAACAGATCAGTTTAACAATGCACTAAACAGGAGCAAGAATTCAGAGCAGTAACCCAGTAATGTGACTCAGAGTGTTCTATAGTCAAGTTAGAGGACTTTTTTTTTCTATAGTATGTTAGCTACTTGACAATCTTTGAATCCAATAAATCTAACAGGTTATATATATATAACACTAAAACTCTACTACTGTTGAATCTGTTTTGAATGTGTACACACACATATGACATAGACATAGTTGGTCTATCCTGTGAAAATGATATTTTGACTAACCAACATTGGTTTGCTAAATAACATTTGCCATCTATATTCTGTTTCCCACACACATGTACTTAACTTGATTTTAAACCTCTGTTTAACTATTTCAGAGAGAACGAAATCTATTTTTTTGATTTATTTTATTTTTATTTTTTTTGAAGACTATGCCTTACATGATGGATCATCTAAACAAGTAGGACATTCCCCCTCCAGGTCAATGAAGTAACACTATGCAGCAAAATCATCCCACTTAATGTAGCAGGATGTGCAAGAAACAACAGCTAATAAGTGTGTCAGTACCAATTATTAACTGGAAATTAGGTGTGTGTGTGTGTGTGTGTGTGTGGGGGCAGGTTTAAGTGGTTTACGAGGACATTTTTTAGGTTACAAACTGGTAATTACAAGGGTATTATGCTATAAATGTGGTTTATGAGGACATTTCTAGTGTCCCCATAATTGAAACTGCTTAAAAAACATACTAAATTATGTTTTTTGTTTTTTTTTAAATGTAAAAATGCAGAAAGTTTTTTGTGAGGGTTAGGGTTAGGGTTAGGGGACAGAATCTATAGTTCGTACAGTATAAAAATCATTATGTCTATGGAGAGTCCTCGTAATGATAGCTGCACCAACATGTGTATGTGTGTACGTGTGTGTGTGTGTGTGTGTGTGTGTGTGTGTGTGTGTGTGTGTGTGTGTGTGTGTGTGTGTGTGTGTGGTGCGTGTGGCAATTCTTGGGCTTTCGAGTGTGGGTGTGCTCAGAGAAAAGCAGCCACTCAAAGCTTTTCATTAGTTGTGCCTTGTTTCTTCTCTTTCCCTCTCGAGTCCGTAATGTGTGTTGGGACACAATGGGAGGATCTGCAGAATTGTGCTGAGAGGCTGTAGACTGTGTTTGCTGGCACTGTGAAGAGCCTCTTCACCAGGCTTTGGCCACAAAGGCCTTTGGGATGTGCCCATGGCTTACTTTGTTCACTGGAAGCATTTCACACGCACCCAGGGCAACAAGACAGGCAGAGCTGAGGCCTCAACACTCACTCGGCAGTTATTGAAAAGTTTTTGTGCTTTTTTTTTGTTCACCTAGTTCCCCCCTCCCCACCCTACTGCACCCCTCCCTTTTTCCACAAATCCTTTCTCATCCTTGTCCTTCAAATACCCGTGTTGGGCAAAGAGAAAACTCTTTTTTCCCTCTTGCATTCAATATTATCAATATTATCCAACTTGCATTGTCACGAGTCCAAGGTAAGTAAACCATTTGTCACCTCAGTTTTTGACAAAGAACAAATTTTTGGATTATTCTTTTTTTTTTTTTTTTTTTTTTTAATTACAGTTACCATAAGGAATAGTCTTTCCATGGCCAACCCCCAACCACAGAAATCACCCCCCACCCCCAATCCCTTGCGCACTGGACAAATGAAAATGTATTTGCTTTGAAAGTGTAGAAAATTTTAAGAAATAGACACATCAATAAAATCAAACTGCATTGGTTCTTGTCATGACGTTTAGCCACAAGAAGTGCCTTCTTAAGATTCACTATCAACTGCTATTATATGGAAATCAGCAATTGCAACATTCTTTACAATATATCCTGTGTTCCACAGAAGAAACAAATTCAAATGGGTTTGGAATGACACAAGGTGAGTAAATAAGGACAGAATTAGAATGTTTGTGTGAACTATCCCTTTAACTGTCTTTGGCAAATTAATCTTTGGCAAATGTATGAGTTTTCTTCTTTTTTAGTTTGGGTTTGGCTGGATTTTTTCAAGTGAACCTTACCACATCACAAATCGTATGTGCTCTATAACATCCTGAGACCCGTGCATGACTGCTGTGTGCTCAATGTGATAATGCACAGTGAATACAGGATATTTTAAGGAAAATGAGCCTGTAGTCCATGTACTTGGTCATTATGTTTAACAGCATGCCGTTTCGTGCTAAATCACATTCTTCTTCTTTTGTTTTTGGCAATTTTCATTCTTCATGCATATCGCCACCTACTGGGTAGGGAGGAGAATTTATAGTAAAAAACCCACACCTATCATATCGTTTCAGAATATATGGATTAACCACTGGAGTCAAATGGATTACTTTTATGCTACCTTTATTTGCTTTTTGGACCTTTAAAGTTCTGGCCACCATTCACTTTCATTGTATGGACCTACAGAGCTGAAATATTCTTCTAAAATCTTTTTTTGTGTTCAGCAGGAGAAAGAATTCATATACATCTGGGATGGCATGAGGGTGAGTAAATGATGAGAGAACTTTCATTTTTGACTGAACTATCCCTTTAAGTAAAACATTAATGTCATTAGGTTATGACCATAAACCTTTGTAGTACTATTCATATTTTTTGAATTGGCCATAGCTTTCCTCATAGAAGAGTTCTACATTCCTGAGCCACACACAGGGGTGGACTGGAAAGAGAAATCTGCCCTGGATTTGAATTAAAAACCGGCCAAAAAGTTGCTGAGCTTGGGGGGTGTCGTCTGCTCGGCCCTGTTCGGCCCCATCTCTCGGCTGTCCAACTGGGAAAAGTACCAGTTCTCCCTATGGCTAGTCCACCCCTGGTCACTCATGTACTGTAGGTCAACATGCATCAATAATGAGTGTCTGCCCTATGCATGTCATGTTTCAAATGTATGTGCAAACATAAGAGAGGAATTACATTTTGAATTCCCAGCAATCTTTTTACAGTTCTAGCGTTTTCATTTTATCCCAGTAAACAAAGAATGTCGTTTTTCTGACATGTCTAGAAACCTCCATCTCCAAAGCAGCTTATGTTCAGTGTCACATTAAATAATTATGTGACAGGGTTGGGGCCTGATGAAATATTGATGGTGGTCAGTGGCATAGAGCTACTGTATAGTGTAAATTTCTGCTCTGGGTGAAAGTAGGTGGTGATTGGCCTCATCCTGTGTGCAGATTAAATGCACATTTGCAATAGCTTCAACTTATTTGAGAAACATCTATCAAATGTTCCAGGTAGGCATTACTGTGCTCAGGTTGCAACATTTGAAAAGACTGAGATTTTGAACCACTAGTGCACAGTACTGTGCGTTACATTGGAAAAATTACAAGCCATGATCACAGACAACTTTTGGTACATTTAATTACAGCAATAATCCGTATCTATCCATAATCTGTTTTCACTACATTTTAGGTTATACTTAACCTCATCTATCTATAAACAAACCAATAATAATAATAATAATTGTTGTTATTATTATTAGAGTTTATATTATTTAATACAAATTTCTCAACAATTGCAGGTTACCACTTTTTACAGTGTGTGGTGTTTCTGTCTCATATCTTTGTGTTTAAAACAATATTTTATTTCATGCCTACTGAAACTCAAAATAGTGGCTGCAGAGAAGATATAACAAAAGCTCAATTGTGATGAATTACTACTGTGAACTGTGTATTTGTGCTCCTAGAGACACCTAATTATATGTGTTAGACTATGATTATTTTCAAGTCATTCTCTGAGCCATAATTTTCAAAGAACATTAGGGCTGCAGAACTACATACTAATGATGGGTGATAATAATGACTAATAGCACTGCATATTAGGCTGAAAATTGTGTGTGTGAAAACTTTTCACTGTAAGACCCTGTGAATGTTTGACTGGGATGAAGTTGCATCTCTTTCTACTTTCAAGGGTTATAAAGATGAAATGAATAAAACATGCCTTCTTTTTTGGAGCACTTTGCTAAGATGTTGTATCACTGAAAACAATAGCACTCTGTCAGATCAGATTGAGAACAGTGCAGTGACACACCTCTGCTGAGAAGATGATAGAATATACGACCCATACAAGGACAGCAAGAGGATTATGTGCCTATTTTTCAATAGAAAATAATTATTTCCACCATGAAATAAATCATTGTGCCCACCCAAACTTTCACTTGTTCACGTTTCTCATATTCATCAAAATTTCTTTGTTAAACATGCAAAAATGGAGGTCTTTCGCCAAGTAACCAGACAGTAACACAGAATTTTAGATTAAGATAAAGATATCAAAACATCCATAAGTTTTGAATAACAATTCAAAAACAACCAAGCATAATGACTATGACTATGGCAATAGGTCTGCCAGTGGCGGATTTAGGCATGGGCGACATCTTGCCGGCAGCATCCCCCCCACCCCCAGCACCCCCTTAACGAATTTTGGGTGCTGAAGGGGGGGTTCGCCCAGGGCGCCATACAAGCTAGAACCGCCACTGAGGTCTGCAATATATCCTTTTGTTGTCTACTCAGACACTTTTACTCCTGAGAATATTATGAACATTTGGAGTAATGTCCTATTGGGATGCTTTCCAGAGGTTAATCCATCATATGAACATGTGCCTTTTGAGGTTTAAATCTGCCTTGTCAATTATTGCTTGTGTCTGTGAGACCAAAGGGGAGTTAATTATCATTTGGGGATGCAGTCTGAGCAGTCCAATCCTTTTATGAATAGTTTTTGAGCTTGAGACATGGGAGTACTCAGAATCACTGATGCCCATCTACCCATTAGAAGAGATTCCTATTCTCACTGTCTTCTTTAAATTGCATGGTTCCTCACACTATATTTGAGAAGAAGAGGGTTGTTAATGGTAAATGCAAGTGTATGTGTGATTCTAGTGTTTGAAGTTTTTCACAGTAAACACAGACATAAGATGAAATGCTAGTATTTCATCATTAACTTCACATCTGACTATATGATAATAATAATAATAATAAAAATTTTGTCCTGCGTCTCTGCTTTGACTTAAAAATAAACTTGCTTGGAAGTTATAGGTGATGTGGAGTCTCAGTTAAAAAAGTACAGTTTAAAAAGTACATAACAAAATTACAGTAGCTACATTTTAATCTTCTGCGACCCTGCATCCACGTCCACATGCGTGGACATTGTATTATGGCTTCGCTATAAGCAACTCATAATTTAAATTAATTAAACTGGCTGAATACTGTTCACAACACACTAGACTATCATTCACTTCTGGTGCACCGAGTCACAACAACATGAAAATGATTTCTATGAAGTGCTTCTACGGGCACAGAGCCAACAAAAGTGCCTCTGGTAAGAAACCTGTTTAATTTTTTTAATTGAAACCTGCTTGGGTGTAAAGAGTACAGTCTCTAGTTTCGTTTGATATGGCGCTTTAAAAAAATTCAATCATTTTTCACGTGTCAGTGCGCTGATAAACATGATGTCCTCGTATGTGGATTTTGTTTTGTTATCAATGTACAATACATTCGTCAATGCATTCCTATTTTCACTGTGCATTTTCACATTGAGAATCAATGGGTTCATCCAAAAGCTGAAAAATGTTGCTTTTAGAAGCTTTATATGGAGTTAGGATGAAAATAAAGTGAATTTCGAACTGTTCTGAGACTAGTGCTAACAGACAACACACTGGAGGTTAAGTTATTCACTAAATGAGAAGCAAGGGAGCAAGGGAGCATCCTATAGCTCTCTATACAGCTAAATGCATTCAATCCAAACTTCCTATCAAAAGTTCAGTTTTAGGCTGCAGATTATGTTTGGACCACTCAACATGTTTGGCAGACATGGGACAGTGATAATCAGTACATAGATTCAGAATTGATCATTTATAATTTAATTTTAACATGGTTGGCAGTGATTGGATGATGCTGGCCATTATTTTGAATCAGAATTAATTATGCTAATTTCTGATGTAATGTCTGAAATGTCTCAAATACATGAATAATCAACACACCTGGAAACATAATAAACAATTTGATGAAAAACATCTGACTTTCTATAACTTAGTATTATTTAACTCAGCCCTGCTGTCCACATATGTGGACATACATTTTTAGGAAAACTATTTTCTCTATAAAACAAAATGTATTAGGTGTTGCGTTTGATTACTCCCTCACTGCTGCGATCATAATACAAAGTGACAAATGCAGTGTTATGTGACGATACACCGAAACTCATTTGAAAAAAATCCACACTATTGTGAAAATAGTTGAGTTAATGTCACACAGTTTTGGTTAAGTTACTTAAAAATAGTAATCCACTACAAATGACTAATTGTTTTTCTAAAATTGTAATCAGATTACTTTACTAATTATTTAATTGAAAAAGTAATAACTTTACTAATTACTTTACTTTTAAGTTTTTTTCTAAAACACTTTTCCGCTCGACAAATTCAAAACATTTCTATATTTCATACATGTTCATTGTTACACACAAGTCATACACTCAGCACCTCACATTTCACCTTCACAATGGCTCATTACAGGGCCATAATTCATATATTCTACATAAATAATATATTAGAAATAAGCATAACCCTATAATGTACTTAAAAGTAATTCAATTACTTCAAAGTCAGTAACTGTAATATGATTACAATAATTTGAACACTATTTTTTGACTAAAAATATATTAGATTTCAGTAACTAGTTACTTTGTAATTGGATTACACCCAACACTGCTGTCACACTACTGAAAAATGTAGGTTAGTTACTAGCATTGCTACTGTCATGTTAGTTACCACCTAAGACTGGTTACTGCTCAGAACATATTGACCTTTTATGACAATATGCCCCCATAGTAAGGTCAAACGTAAAATAACCTTGAGACAATCAGTCCCACAACACAGCACAAAGCAAGCTGATAGATGGGATTCAGTCCTTCTAGGATATACACTTTATTATCCGGAGGATTCCTAAAATTCCTTAAATCTTTTCCATTTCAAACTTTCACAAGGGCAAAGCAAAGCTTTTAATTTGTATAGAAACCAATAAGAAAAAAATATTTTGACTGCCAAACATGCTGTAGATTAATGAAAAATGTAATAAAATTAAGAGTGGAGTGGTTTATCACCATGCAGTACAGAGATTTACCATAGAAGGGGTGTTAATCCTCATGCTAACTTTTTTAAAAGCTTACTCCTGTTTGTGCATGTACTGCATTTTAATGCTGCACCAAATGACTCAGCACTGGAGTAATTTTATTCACCAAGAATCATCAGTTGTCATTTAAAGGCCTATTCATGATTTCCTCTTTCTCACTTTCTATATGCTGCACCATGGCAATCTTTTTTTATTTGCAATACTTTGTCCTTTTAAAGGGATAGTTCACCCAAACATTAAAATTCTCTCAAATGTTTTAATCCATATCTTCAGCACCAATATGAAATGTGGGTGAGAAAATAGATCAATGTTTAAGTCCTTTTTAACCATAAATCTCCACTTTCACTTTCAAAATGTGGAAGAAAGTGAAAGTTGAGATTTATAGTAAAAAAATTACTTAAATAAAAAATTACTTAAATATTGATCTGTTTCTCACCCACACTTATCAAAACGCTTCTGAAAATATGTATTTAACTACAGGAGTCTTATGGACTACTTTTATGCTGCCTTTATGTGATTTTTGGAGCTTCAAAGTCTGGTCACCATTCACTTGTACTGTAAGGACCAAAAGGGCTGAGATATTCTTCTAAAAATCTTTGTTTGTCTTCTGCATGAGGGTGAGTAAATGATGAGAGAATATTTATTTTTACTAAATTTTTGGTGTGACACCAACAGGGGAGTGTCCAGATGAGGGGCACAGGGTGGCCCTGGCCCCCCCTAGAATTTGATTGGGCACCCCAGGTGCCACCCCAAATTCTAAAATGTGACTGGTCATTTCACAAGTCGGAGGTGGGCCTTCAATAAAACCAGGAAGAACCTGGTATAAATAACCCTTAGTTATTTATAGCTTAGTTTTTAGTTTATTATATCAGTATAACATTAAAAGCCACAAGATAGGTGTTTTTATGTTTTTACTGTTATTATTTCCCCTTTTTTTAAGTTATTTTGCCTATCTGGACTTTTATTTGAAGTGCTGTTCCTCTGAGGAGAGAGCAATCAGCACACTCACATACATTACAGTTAATGAGCCACAGTGTAATTAAAGGAGTTTTAAAGTGGAAATTTGCCCATGATAAGACCACAAGGTCAGTAATGTTTATTTTAAGTGTTTATATTTTTTTATATCTTTGTCTTCATGTCAGTTACTTTGGTTAATGATCAGTTTTATGTTGTTTATGCTTAGGTGTTGTGTTAAATGTGTGATTTTGTTGTAAAATAGCCAGTTGTATTGTCTCATTGGTTTGTTTAAATACATTTTCTCCTGGAAATTCCCATAGTGTTTTGTTTTCTTGTTTTAGCTCTTACAGTGTGTTGTGGAGTCAAAATATGTGAAATTAATATAAGGAAGACAATCACAAACATCAGTAAAAGAGAGTAAATGTGTTTTATTCAACCGGGCTGCTACACCTCACTGGTTTAAATCAGAGCAGAAAGCAGTGTCAGGAAATTATAGTTATTCTAGTGGACTCGGGGGAAACACTGCATACAGTCATCCGAAATTAAATATGGTTTGAACGTGCACTGTAGATCACGCTGCATGTCACATGATCCTCAAAAGCACAACAATGAAGTGCACCCTTGAAGAGGGTTTGAGGAAATCAAGTGAGGGACCATTTCATTATAAACAATGGTTACATTCACTGCAAACACTGTACAACATGACAAAAAGCACTATGATCATCCGCCCCGTCTGCGCCGGATTGTTTTTTCCATCCCACTCCCGCAAGTTTCTATCCCACACCCACTCTCTGCCCTCACTGATTTTTTCCCGACCATTCCCGTTTCCTCAACCCCGCATTTGTTTTCTACATAGGGCGAAAGCCATACAAATAGCCAACAAGTGGACATGTAAAAACGTTTTATTTTTCTGTTATTGCAATTATCAAATGACGCATGACATGATGCCCATCTGACTTGCCTGAGGTTGGTTTTTTACACTAAATTGACCATTTTCTTGCCATACTTCTAAAGCCTGGTTGACTAACTGCCTGCCCTAGATATTGTATAATTTAATGCATGTGCTGTGTGCACATTTATTTTACCTTTAAAAAAATTAAAAATTAAAAAATAATAATTAATGCATTCATTAAGTAATAAAATAAAAAAAGATATCCACATCGGATTTTTCAGGATATATACTGACCGCCCGCTCCCGTCCACATTTTATGGAATCACCATGTGCTCCCACCTTCAACTTGGAAATTGAATCCTGCACCACAAGAAACAACCTGTGGAAATGCACCTCAACATGTCCCATCACCATGAAGTGAAGAAGCCGGTAGTCTCTTCTATCCCAACTAGACAAAAACTGTAATGCTGTAAACTTCTGCATATTTCACCATCTTACTGGCCAAGAACCATTCATTCATTCAGATATGAAATGTCTGACTACTTTGCCACGTGATGTTTTGGGGTGTGTATAACATCGATGTGTGCTTCATAAGTATTTGTTTTATTTTTTTTTAAATATGTGGGGATATCTAGTTTACTTAAAACAATCTGCCTCAAACAATTTTTTTTTTAAATCTTTAAAAGATACGATGCCACATTGCCACAAACCTTGTAAACTTTTGCAGGTTCTTCATCATAATCATGTGTTGGAGTTACAATTAAATTAATATACAGTATTTCAGTTTTTTAATTTGCAGAAAGTTGAGTCTTCATATAGCCTATATTTATTTCCTTTTATAACGTAATGCAATGCAGTCTTATTTCATTATTATTTCTATTAAGAAAAGATGAAAAATTTAATTTGTTTTGGAGATCAGGAAAACAGTTTTAATATCATATTAAGTAAATTGTTTTAAAGCAATGTTTAATTAATCTAATTGCATTTGGCAGTCCAAATAGAGAACTAAATTGAGTAGCCTACACAAAACTGAAATCCATTCATGTTCTTTATATGTAGGCCTGTGATAAGATTAAGAAATATCTTCAATATATTCTTTATTGTCTCAAAATAAAACAATAGCCTACTTGATAGTATTATGTCACACCACAGTAGCGTCATCTCTCCGACTCCAAAACTCCTCATAATTGCACAGAACTACCGTGTTCATTTTAGCAGTGTCCATAACATATATGCAGTTTAAAGAGACACTACATACATAAAACATTATACTGAAAAATACAAAATGTAAAAAATGAATGCTATTTGGAGTCCTCTGTGTTTTGCAGTATTAACATTTAATAACAGTTAATCAATCATTTAAGTAAGTAACATTTGACTATTAAAAAATTCTGAAAATGTACATATTATTATTAATAATAATATCAGGGATGCTGAGTTGTGCTTCATGCCACCCTTGAATGAGTCTGTGCCCCACATGGGCCACCCCATTAAAAAAAATCTGGACACGCCACTGGACACCAAGGTTAAGTGATTCATCAAATATTTTGTAATCACTTATTCAAGGGAATACAAATTACAAATATTTTTTATTGTGCACAGTATGAAGAGCAAACAAAAATAAAAACCAACATTTTCCAAATAAGATGTAGTGAACTGGGACAAACATTTTATAATTATAGCCTATAACTCTGTTAACGTTAAAAAAATTGGATAACGACTATAGAGGGTGTAATTTCCCCTCTGTCCACAGGTGTTGTCTGGTGACTCAGGTTCAAAAGACTGTATAATTGTGAACATAGGTATTTCTTAAGAATGGTAAAGTGTTTTCTGAGGAGCTCATTCACAGATAACTCTTAATCTATGACAGCAGTTGGGAGGAGTTTTAGGGATTTCACAAATAAGTAAAATCCTGTTACTGCAGCTTTAGGGTGTAATGAAGACACTGATTCTTACAAACAAATTAATAACAATGTTAAGAAGCCTGTTGCTCTGTTGGTAGCAGATTTATACAACATTGAGATTATATCAGGCTGATGGGACAATGAATGAATGAGCATGGCCTCATTGTCCCCAGTGGTCATGTCACAATGCTCTCATAGCTGGATTACTGGCGGACTTAAACAGCTTAGAGTTTCTTTTCTACATGCACAGCAGTCTGAGTTGTGTTTCATCTGAGCTGGTGAAAAGTGAAAGCCTTCTCACAGTGCTAGTCTACGTGGTCTCTCTCAAGGTTTTCGGTCCATGTTCTGGCCTTTGACAGAAAACAATCAGTCTCTGCGATTTCAATGCATGTGTTGCCATGGAAATGTCTCTGAAGCACATTCTGTGATGTGCTTAGCTGATTTATGTTCAACTCAGTGTCACAGTCAGCAGCTAACATATTTGTGCTCATATCACATGCAGAAGCTCTCTTGGTAATTTAAGGAAGGTTTACATGGCTTTGTGATTGCACTTGACACTGATGGTTATTGATGATTATTTCGTACCGTACAAAAATTTACTAACAGTTTTAAATTATTTTTTTAAAGAATAGTTCACCCAAAAATAATAATTATGTAATTATTTACTTACCCTAATGTTGCTCCAAACCTGTATGACTTTCTTTCTTCAGTGGAGCACAAAAGGTGAATTTTTAAACAATCTTCATAGGGCTTATTAGCCATAATGTGAATAGAAACTTTAGTCTTTTAAGTTAGAAAAAAAGACAAAAGAATAAAACAACAAAATCACTGTGAAAGTAATTGATACGACTAGTGCACTTTATTCCAAGTCTTCTGAAGTGAGATGATCTCTTTGTTTGATGAACAGAACAAAACATACTGATACAGCAGCTACACCAAGCCTGACAGAGTGAAGACTTTTTAAAAATTCACCTTTTTCATTCCCAGAAGAAAGAATGTCATATGGGTTTGGAACGAAATTAATGATGAGTAAATGATGCCAGAATTTTTATTTTTGAGTGAACTATTTGTTTAAATTCATGTAGCCCTGAGTGAATTCTGCAGGTGTCCCTAAAATTGAATAACATAATAATCTGATGGAATATGGCTCTATATAATGACTCTTTTGTCAGCAGACTACAAGTATTCAGACTGAATAAGGCTAAGGGGTGTTAGTGTGTCCGCTAATACTCTGATTTTTGTAATTGTGACACTCACAGTCTACACAGCTCTGAGCTCACCATGGAATCTGGGCCTTAATGGCTTAGCATTCCCAGCCACACAAGAGTTTTCCTCAGCCCCCAAGTATGCGTCACAAAAGACTAAGCACAAAGAATACAAACATATCATAGTTTTCAGACGTGTTAGTAATCTCCTACTGTGCCTTACTTAATCTCAAATTCAGAAGGGCTCGAGTTTGAAATGAAGGTATGAAGGGAAGAAGAATTGAGGATAATTACTGTGTATGTCTTTGACATGTCTAACTTGAATGGCCATGCAAAAGCTATGAGATCAGAGCGCAAATGTACAAGTCACAAAAAAAAAAAAACAAGAGCAATAAGGCAAATCAAGTCCAGTATACTGCCACTTTCTAAATGCATATAGACCCTGCACAGCAGTCTGACTCATCATAATCCAAAATAATTTATGGTGTTTATCAAGCACCCATACTATTGGCTTTAAAAAAAGAGCTCAACCTCAGAGATCACTGAATGCAAAGTGTTAAGTTAATTCATATGTTCTCCTTTGTTGTGGCTTGACAAAAGCGGCTGAGTTTCTAACTTGCTCTTGGAGTCGATGACAGATGAGTCTTTCTGCAGTGTTTGCCCAGGTGTCAGTCCCTCAAACCCACTCAGCCAAGGGTGCGTCTCACTTTTTAACCTACTGCTCTCATCGTCCTTGTTGGCCTTTATGCTCCCACTATCTTTCTTAAACACACACACACACACACACACACACACACAAAAAAAGCTCCCGAAAGCTTGATTCAGACAAGTCATCAAAAAAACAACCTCTGAACAGTAACCTCGTAGGTTTTGCAAAGTTTCGGAAGTCGCGACTATTATCAGTACTCGTTTTTGTTGTGTAGTGTTTGCACTAGCTTTCCAAACAAAATCCATCTCAGGGTTGGAAGATTAGAGCTGAATAGATATGAAATATGTATATGTAGCTGATCACAAAGCACTAGGCAAACCCTTCACCACAGCTGTGGCAGCCAGGGCCCTCGACCTGTTTCCTGTTTATGTGCAGTGCGCATGCTTTAACTAGCCCAGCTAAGCATTGTGTTCACTCCAAAGACCATTTATCAACACAACAGAACTCACCCTGCACAAAAGTTTTAAGTTTTATGGCCCAAGAATAAAGTGCATAATTACTCTGATGGTTAAAAAAAGTATGACCTGGGGCACTTGGCAAGGAGAAGTGCATCACACAGTGTCTTATTAAAGGCCATTCATCTTTGTAGAGATGTAGTGAATGGGTTTAACATTTTGTGCTTATTTAAAAGTCCAGGGCACATTGAAATTAGTCTGCTAATAACCAGGATATCTTGTTGGCAGCAGGCTAAGAAAGGGAAGACCTGGAAAATTTTAGGACTTAGGCTGGGTGTGAGGAGGTGTGGTTTGAGCCTGGCTCCTCCTGCAATCTTATTGTTCTATAATGGTGCAGTAACTTATGGTTTATCGTACAGTTTGTATGCCAGCACAGTCCAGCCTTGATGAAATGTCAGATAAATCTATGAGGGAAGACAACTTACCTGACGTTGAAAGATTTAAGGGGGTGCAAAATTATCTATGTTGTAATGAGGATATCAACATGATCAGAACCAGTATCAACATAATGTTGTATCTTATGTCAGACATAATCTTGATTTATGTGAGATGTTTTAGTGTAGATCTATCATGTCATCACACCTTGTATTTATAAATCTGCTTCTCGTTACTTCAGTAATCCTGTTTATGATAAATTTAGAAAACAAATAGGAGGAAATAGCATTACAAACATCTTTATTTTCAAGACGTGAACGTGGTGAGAAGCTTGTTTTTGTTTTCTCTTTGTGACAAGGATCAAGCTGAACTCTGAAAGAGATTAGAACGCCGCCCCATTGGTAAAGGAGTTGGGTCTGTCAAACGTTTGTTTTTCTAAGCATCTCCAGCATTACAGGGAGCTCATGGCCATCAGCACCTCTGTCCAGGTAAAAGCACTTCCTCTTTCAGCCTCGCCAGCCTTGCTATTTGCTCAACGTGATCCGGACAAAAAGAAGAGAGCCAGACATGAAAGAGGTACAGAAATCAATCGAATGCTGTGTGGTTGATGTTTTTTTTTTTTTTTTTTTTTTTGTCTCCCTTCCTCTCCTCTTCGCTGCCCTTACATTGTGAGGCCCAATCTCTCTCTCTCTTTCTTGCTCTCTCTCGCACTCACTCCCTCACTTGCTCACTCTATTTCCCTCGCTGAAAGACCGGTGTGGGTGATTCATCACTGTGCACTGTCAAAAGCCTTTTCCACAACATGATGAGAACAATGTGCCTGTGATTGGGATGGAAAGGCACAGATTGAGAGATAGAAGTAGGCCTCTGCTCTTCTCTGCTCCCGTAAGATATGGCTTCACCCCTGAGACCATTTTAAAGGGCTTTACACCCTGAAAGTTACCATTCCAGACAAAGAGTTCAAGCAATTTCTGCACATGGTCTGAACCCTACCAAATTTGTCCATCTCATTCATTCCTTCACTATTTCTTCTTTTCTCTCTTTATCTCTCTCTGTCTTTCTGATCACTTCCTTTTCCCTTGCATTACTTTTTCCTTACTTTTCATCAGTATTGTTTTTTCAAGGCAGTGCATCTAAGTGCTGAAAAAATATAATCGCATACCTAATTTAATTTATGGTTACAGGTATCCATCAGGGGGGGACTGGCCATCGGGAGCACAGGGCATTTTCCCGGTGGGTCGCTGAGTAATTTGGGCCGGCCCACTGCTGCGCAAGTACCGGCCCGTCCTACTGGCGATGCATAGCCCTTTTCCACCAAAACTGCAATGGTTTTCATGCCGAGCCTGTGCTTCGCTTGTTCATGGCCGGGGCAATCTGGAGCCTATTGTAAACCAGCCACACTTTTCCACTGACCTGCGAGCTGAATGGTGACGTAATGAGTTACCGTTTATGTGGTAGATTCACGTGACTACCTCAAACATAAACAAACATGGCGTGTCACAGTTGTTTTTATACAGCTTTTACTAGTTTTTGAGGACATATTTAAACATACGGATTAATGCAATCCATCATTATTACATTGCTCAACAAGATTGTCAGAGATGACATCTACACAAAAGACGACAGGGAATGTAATTATATTATATTGTATGAACTATGGCTTAACTTGCTAAGTTTTGTTACAGTGGAATCATTATTAACATTGGTGTAGCAGATGGTTGTATTTGGATTTTTGCCATAGCATATAATATTATCTATTGAGAATCCCACCATTTTACTTAACAGATAGCCGCAATCTTCCAAACTTAGTGAGTAACTGGTTAAAAATCCCCTTACAGAACAAAACAATGCACAAAATAAGATGACAACAATGTAAGAGAAGTTAAGTTGGCAAATATAACAACTTACTGAGATCAGCTGCAGAGGACACCAGCGAATCACAGTTTATCATGAGCGTTACTGGCTGAATTCAATGCTCCGGCTAGTTAGCAGGCTGGTCGGTGTCTGAGTCCAAAACATCATTGTTTCCTCCACTGTCGCTTTTGCTTATGTCCTTCTTATGGTCCCTGTACTCCCTTAAGTGTTTTTCAATTTGTTTATGATTTGGTCAATTGTCCGATTAAAGGTGGCGTGCATCATTTCGTGCTGTATCTTCATTCCTTTGAATTAAGTATTTTGAGTATTTCTTCCTTTGCGATATCTCTTGTTTATCTCAGATCTTCATAAATACCATATCGCAAGTAGAGCACTCATTTCGTCATGTTACCGGAACGCTTTTGATGTCTGATAATTTTGTGAGTTTTTTTATTGTTGTTATAGAGCAAAGAAGTACTCCTTGCTGCAGATGGTAGCTACTGTTGTTGTTTAGGAAACTTTACCATGATGACGAAACATTATCCTGCCCTCTGTCCCCTGACGTAATCGGTTCCTGTGTAGAGACCAGCAAGCTTTTGGGGCCGGTGTCGAACCAGGTTTTCGGCCCCAGAACAGCCTTTTATGTGGTGGAAATGTGCGGAACAGTTCAAGAATTAGCACCGGGCCAGGAACCCGCACCCAAACCATGTCGGTGGAAAAGGGCTGATAGGCGGCTGCTCTAGGCTCCAACGTGTTCGTGTAGACCCATAACAGAGCGAGAATGCTATAAACTTAATAATGTCAAAACAATACAATGGCTTTTACTTTGAAATCATGTAGTGGCTTTTGTTTTGAATTCGCTTGTACAGTGGTGTGGTTTCTGTATAAGCGTGCTTGCTCTGTAACTCGCATGGACTTTGTGACGAGGAGGAGGGCGTGGCCGGGCCGTGAGGACGCACTCCCAGTGCTGAATCATCCTAATTAGCCGGGAGGGGGATAAGGACGAGCCAGAGATGCCAGTTTAGAGAGAGAAACGCACAAAGCTGTGTGTGTGTGTCTGTGTTTGTTTTGCAGTTTATGTTATGTTTGAGTTCTGTTGGATTAAATTTTACGTTGACGGTTCAGCTGGTTCCTGCCTCCTCCTTGCCCATCTTAAGAACCTCGTTACACTGGTGCCGAAACCCACTGCCATCTGCCAGGGGAGGAGCAGCTGTCATCCGCCAGGGGGCAGATGAGTGGCCGGGGACCGGCGAGCCACTTTTTTCTCTCTGTCTCTCTCTCTCTCCCTCACCCTGTCTCTCCCCCTCGCTCTTTCCCTCTCCCTCACCTCATCTCTCCCCTGGGCAACACCTCCCCTCCAGGAAGGGAGGGGAAGGGAGTACGTCAAGCCGGAGGTTTCCCCGGCCTGAATCGGGTGGTTGAGGATTGTGACAAGGAGGTGGTTGTGGCCGGGCCATGAGGATGCATGCCCAGTGCTGAATTGTCCTAATCAGCTGGGAGGGGGATAAGCCGGAGACGCCAGTTCAGAGAGAGAGAGAGAGAGACACACAAAGCTGTGTGTTTGTGTCTGTGTTTGTTTTGCAGATTATGTTATGTTTGAGTTCTGTTGGATTAAAGTTTTATGTTGACCGTGCAGCTGGTTCCTGCCTCATCCTTGCCTATCATAAGAATCTTGTTACAGACTTCATTATTTGACAAACAAATCACAATAATGGTGACAACCAAAAACAACATATTAAGTATAAGATGAGCTCTGAATAATCATAAAATGACAAATAACAGCAAGTTACAACAAATACAATAACAGCAGCATAAATAAAATCGGCAAACAGTAAAGCTGTGTTCAGTATATTGTCATTTGCATAATTTATTCATACCGCCAAGCATTAATGGGAGCAGAAGTGCGGCTTGCTGAATAATGCTCACACCTGATAAAAATGCAGAAAATAAGTCATGAACAATATTACTTTGTGGTTATTTGAGTCTTTGAGGCTTACTTTGTTTAAAGGATAGCATAAACAGCGCTTGCCAAAGCATAGGGCTTTTTACTTTCTCAAGAATAATCTGGGGAAGGAATTAAAACACTGCAGATATAAATATGCAACAAACTCACATAGAGTGAAAATATGAGCATTTATTATGCAAAATATCTGCAAAGTTCTACACTTTACGAGGTATGTTTATTTTTTTTTAAACATATATTTATATTTGTTTATATTTATGTACAGTATGTACATACTCTGGCCAAATTTGTTTTCATTGTTTTTTTGTTTTTTTTATAAACATTTACACATACAGTAGTTATGTGGGTAATTGACATGGCATATTAAGCATTGTCATCAGTGTCCTGCTGTGTGACACTTTCTACATCTAACTATTTTAAACAACATCTAATGATCTTGTATAGCTATATACTGTATACATATATAATATAAGATTATTATACTTGTTGTTTCCACAACCTCATATTAACTAAGACAATAGTTTATTTGCACTTCTAGAAAAAAGTTGCAAGGTGATTAAAATCTTTATGCTAACTTGTCACAGCACCTAAAATACACACTTTCCCTTGTATTTTCATGTACATTTTAACCTAACATCTGTATGTTGGGAAAAAAGCTTTCGGATATGTTATTTGTCTGAACTATAAAGTGCTTATTTTTGTGTTTTCTCTAAAAAAATCCACTCATCACATTTACAGTGGTTTTATATGTTTTAAAGTTATGAAAATTTTTGCACTGTTGGGGCCCGTTGTCATGACTAGCAGTCAATAGAAATTTCTTTTTTCAAAACAAAAATCTGAAATTGAGCCGGAAAATGAAATCAACAAGGTGGTGTGTTATGATGTGGTGTGTTGCGGGCCGGGTTTGGTGGGCCACTCTGGGCCAGAAAGTCCAGGGCCACTTTTTAGTCCCAGTCCGCCCCTGGTAGCCATTATGCATCAATAGCATTATAACAGCCCATTACCATGGCAGGTGTGTTTGCCAATCACTGTCCTCACTTTCCCTTCCAGCACCAATAAGATTACAATCACAGGGGATATTTTGATTCTCTCTCACAATGGACTACTTGCACTGAGCCTCACAACATACTTCCACTTTGAAATAAAGCGGCTTGCTATTTTCCACTTATATGTGTTTACAATGTGCCATAGTTGCTTAGTTCCCAAAACAGAGACAGAAAGAATATTCTGAACATTACTGTGTACAGCCCCTTCAAAATGTATTGGAAGAACAGTTTTCAAAGATTTAATTCAGCCCAAGCATATCTGAGAAAGCAATTGGTGGTATACACTCAGTGCATTTCACCGTTTCTCCTCACACGGAGATCTGTAGCAGACATTTAACCACAGATCAGCTTGAACCCCAAATGACAGAAGGTTGAAGGAGACTAAAGTAAAGGTACCAGTCCTCTTTGAATAAAACTAAACATGCTTTAAACACAGCAATTCTCCTTGTGTGTGGGAGAAGAGATACCTGATGAACACATGCATCACCCCATTTTTATTAAATGTATGCTCTATTTGTGTCATTGTTTCATTGATAAGTACTGTATATTGATATATTTTAAAATGTAAATGCATAAGTAGAAAAGCTGCCAAAGATAATGAGTTATAACTTTTGAATTAGATTAAATAAGTGTAGTGACATTAAATATATTTTATTGCAGTTAATATATATATATACACACACACACACACACACACACACACACACACTGGCGGCCATAAGTTTGGAATAATGTACAGATTTTGCTGTTTCAGAAGGAAATTGGTACTTTAATTCACCAAAGTGTCATTCAACTGATCACAAAGTATAGTCAGGACATTACTGATGTAAAAAACAGCACCATCACTATTTGAAAAAAGTCATTTTTGATCAAATCTAGACAGGCCCCATTTCCAGCAGCCATCACTCCAACGCCTTATCCTTGAGTAATCATGCTAAATTGATAATTTGGTACTAGAAAATCACTTGCCATTATATCAAACACAGATGAAAGCTATTTAGTTCATTAAATGAAGCTTAACATTGTCTTTGTGTTTGTTTTGAGTTGCCACAGTATGCAATAGACTGGCATGTCTTAAGGTCAATATTAGGTCAAAAATGGCAAAAAAGAAACAGAAACTCGTCAGTCAATCATTGTTTTGAGGAATGAAAGCTATACAATGCTTGAAATTGCCAAAAAACCGAAGATTTCATACAGAGGCGTACACTACAGTCTTCAAAGACAGAAAGAGATGTGGAAGGCCAGATGTACAACTAAACAAGAGGATAAGTACATCAGAGTCTCTAGTTTGAGAAATAGATGCCTCACATGTCCTCAGCTGACGTCTTCATTGAATTCTACCCGCTCAACACCAGTTTCATGTACAACAGTAAAGAGAAGACTCAGGGGTGCAGGCCTTATGGGAAGAATTGCAAAGAAAAAGCCACTTTTGAAACAGAAAAACAAAAAGAAAAGGTTAGAGTGGGCAAAGAAACACAGACATTGGACAACAGATAATTGGAAAAGAGTGTTATGGATCTTAACCCCATTGAGCTTTTGTGGGATCAGCTAGACTGTAAGGTGTGTGAGAAGTGCCCGACAAGACAGCCACATCTATAACAAGTGCTACAGGAAGTGTGGGGTGAAATGTCACCTGAGTATCTGGACAAACTGACAGCTAGAATGCCAGTGATTTGCAAAGCTGTCATTGCTGCACGTGGAGGATTTTTTTTATGAGAACTCTTTGAAGTAGTTTAAGAAGTTCTGAACATTTTTTTCAAATTGTAATAATAATTTTTCATGTTATTAATGTCCTGACTATACATTGTGATCAGTTGAATGCCACTTTGATGAATAAAAGTGACATTTCTTTCCAAAAGAGCAAAATATGTACATTATTCCAAACTTTTGGTTGCTAGTGTATATATATATATATATATATATATATATATATATATATATATATATATATATATATATATATATATATATAATATATATATATATTCAATTTGACATAAAAACTGCTTCATTCATTTCTGTGATTTTTAAAGCCTGGTCAAACTAAGAGAATGGCTAATGTATTTAAAAATTAATCCATCTGGGACATTTAACCAAGGTAAAGTCATTTACAGTTGTTCTATTGTGGAAGTTATCGCTGAAGCTCAACAGGTATGAAATATTATCAATGAATGAAAAATGCATTAATGAGATGGCCAGACTGCTGCAGATTATACATGTTTGATTTATTATTCAGGAGCTGAGTGTAGCTACATTTGTAAAGGAAAAAATATCTTTAGAGGCTAATTTCAGTAAATTATAAATTTGAGATCAGTCATGTTAATGCCAAAAACATGATGTATTGTTTTAATCAACTGACAGCCCTAAAGAGTAGAAATAATCTGCCTTTCCTTGAATAAACCTCTGCATGTAGGTACGCTGAACGATGTAACCAGAAATGCCTGAGCAGCACTATGTAGAACGTGGAAGCAGTTGTGGAAGAAGTTTATACTGATTACTGATATTTCTCTACTAATATGAACCATCACCACACTCCATACAGAAATCTGTAATATTGTCATACATGAACATCAATCCATCTATCCATTTTCAATAGCTGCTTGTCCTATGTAGGGTTTCGAAGGGTGCTGGAGACTATCCCAGCTGTCTCGGACCGAAGGAAGGAAAACACCCTGGACAGGTGGCTAGTTCATTTCAGGGTTAACACACAGACAAACACTTTTACAGTCTCTCTAAAACTATGGCCAGTTTTTGATTCCAGTTCACTTGACCTGCATGTCTTTGGACTTTGTGGGAAACCGGAGAACCTGGAGGAAACCCACGGAAACACACAGAGAACATGCAAACTCCACACCCAGGGGACCTTTCTGCATTGAGGCGACAGTGCTACCCAATGAGCCATTGTGCTGCCCTTATTTTGCTGTAGCTGACATATATTTCTATAAAGTTCACCTTGATGCAGTAGGGGGCAGTCAGCTCCAGCTGTACAGGCAACATGCCTTGACAAACCAATGAGCAGGCAGCTCAGCCTTGAGCATTCCACAGATGGACCTGATGGAGGGAACGAGACGTTGTGTCGATGTAGTGACACTAGGGGTCACTCTTGGGAGCCCGAGACACCTCTGGTCTTTGATAAAAGGCCAATGAAAATTGGCGAGTGGTATTTGCATGCCACTCCCCCGGACATACAGGTATAAAAGGAGCTGGCGTGCAACCACTCATTCAGGTTTTATGCTGAGGAGCCGAGACAAGGTCCGGCCATTTCAGCGGGTAGTTCAGCTTTGTGGCAGGAGGGACACAATGTCTCATTCCCTCCATCAGGGAACGGAGGTTACGCAAGTAACCAGGACATTCTCTATCTGTCACTCACTCGACGTTGTGCCGATGTAGTGACACTAGGGGTCCCTATACAAAACGCCGCAACTGTCTGAACTGTGTTACGTGAACTGGCGGTGTGTGACGGGCAGACAACTATGTGCCTCGTAGCCAACGCACCAGGCCGACAAGTAACCTCCCCAACATAGTTATGAGTGTCGAACGGCCCTTTGGGGACAAGTCGACTACCCAAAAGATAGAGACAGGCTAGCCCAGTCGTGGCCTCTTTTCCCCTTCTTTTTTTTCCACTCCCTAAAAAACAAGGGGGATTATCCGACTGGGCCGCCAGGTCTAGTCGGGGGGTGTCCCTCCCAAGGGGATGACACCACGGAGACCAAACCTCGCCCAGAGAGAGGGGGGGATATTTAAGTGGAAAATACGTCACTTGGTCTTGCCGACCATGTGGAGAAGTCTCATGGTAGATCCTACCCAACGGGGGAGGAGTTACTACAAACATGAAGACTGTGGCAGAGGGGGCTCTGCCCAAGGAAGACGCAGCTTGCCAACAGGGAAATGAATTAGCGGAAGATATACATCGCATGGGGTTACCTTACAGGGACAGGGCTCTTAGTTAGCACGTGTACTGGGCCAGTAGCGAGTCTCTCTGAAAACTCGACTGCCACAGGGCTCGGAGGAAGTCAACCAGGGAACATAGTTTGTGAACACTACTGGGAATTAATGGCACACGTCTTCAGCTCAGAGGAGGTGAAAGGCACTATGTGCAAGCGATACACCCGGCCGGCTATCCCAGGCTTATCCGCTTGTATTGTGTGCCACTACCTGGGATGAAACCGGTTCCACCCAGAGGTTGTAGAACCTTGCAAAAGTGTTGGGTGTTGCCCTGCCCGCTGCTCTGCAAATGTCTGTTAGAGAGGCACACCTGGCCAGGGCCCAGGAGGCCGCTATACCCCTGGTAGAATGGGCTCATAACCCTACCGGGGGCAGCACTCCTGGGTGTGATATGCCATAGCTATGGCGTCAATGAGCCAGTGGGCGATCCTCTGCTTGGAGGCAGCGCTTCCTTTCCGCTGTGCACCAAAGCAGACAAAGAGCTACTCAGAGATCCTAAAGCTCTGCGTGCGATCCAAATAGATGCGTAAAGCGTGCACTGGATGCAGCAACGACAGGGCTGGGTCTGCCTCCTCCTGGGGCAGCGCTCACAGGTTCACCACCTGGTCCCTAAAAGGGGTCATGGGAACCTTGGGCACATAGCCTGGTCGGGGTCTCAAGATCACATGAGAGTAGCCCAGACAGAACTCCAGGCACGTTTTGCTGACAGAGAACGCTTGCAGGTCTCCTACCCTCTTGATGGAAGTGAGCGCAGTCAGGAGGGCAGTCTTCAAGGAGAGTGCCTTAAGCTCAGCTGACCGCAAAGGCTCAAAGGGGGCTCTCTGCAGACCCTGAAGAACTACAGAGAGGTCCCACGAGGGAACGAGGTGCGGTCTGGAGGGGTTCAGCCTTCTGGCGCCTCTCAGGAACCTGATGATCAGGTCATGCTTCCCTAAGGACTTACCATCCACTGTGTTGTGGAGTGCCGCTATAGCAGCAACGTACGCCTTCAAGGTGGAAAGGGACAGCCACCCTTCCAACCTCTCCTGCAGGAAGGAAAGCACCGATCTGACTGCACATCTCTGGGGTCGTCCTGTCGGGAAGAACACCACTTAGCGAACAGATGCCACTTAAAGGCATACAGGCTCCTCATAGAGGGGGCCCTAGCCTGAGTGATCATGTCTACCACCATGGGTGTAGACCGCTTAGGTCTTCCACGTCCCGTCCAGGGGCCAGACATGGAGATTCCAGAGGTCAGGTCGCGGGTGCCAGATGGTGCCCCATCCCTGAGAAAGAAGGTCCTTCCTCGTCGGGGGGGGGTCTGTCACGAGGAGCATGATGTCTGAGAACCACATCTGGGTGGGCCAGTAGGGTGCTACCAGGATAACCTGCTCCTCATCCTCCCTGACATTGCACAGAGTCTGTGCAAGTAGGCTCACTGGGGGAAATGCATGTTTGAGCAGGCCAGGAGGCCAGCTGTGTGTCAGCGCGTCTATGCCAAGAAGTGCCTCGGTCAGGGTGTATCAGAGCGGGCAGTGGGAGGATTCTTGGGAGGTGAACAGGTCTACTTGTGCCTGTCCGAATCGACTCCAAATCAGCTGGACCACCTGAGGGTGGAGTCTCCACTCTCCCCTGAGGGTAACCTGCCATGACAGTGCGTCCGCTGCAGTGTTGAGGTCGCCCAGGATGTGAGTGGCTCGCAGTGACTTGAAGTGCTGCTGACTTCAGAGGAGGAGACAGCGGGCGAGTTGTGACATACAACGAGAGCGCAGACCACCTTGGCGGTTGATATATGCTACCATTGCCGTGTTGTCTGCCTGAACTAACACGTGCTTGCCCTGGATCAACGGCTGGAACCTCCGCAGGGCAAGCAGAATTGCCAGCAACTCGAGGCAGTTGATGTGCCAATGCAGCCGCGGGTCCATCCATAAGCTGGCGGCTGCGTGCCCATTGCAAACAGCGCCCCAGCCCGTTTTGGAGGCATCTGTCGTGACCACGGCGCGCCTGGAGACCTGCTCTAGGGGAACACCTGCCCGTAGAAATGAGCGGTCGGTCCAAGGGCTGAAGAGATGGTGACAGACTGGTGTGATGACCACGCGATGTGTCCCGCAGCGCAGGAGCGGGGAGACCGCCGCTGGAGCGCCAGTCCCGCAAGGGAAAAAAGGTGGACGGTGGTCGTGATGACGACCGTGCACCCCAGATATGTGACCCAGGGAAGGAGGAAACCGCTCTTTTGCTGAACTGTTGGGTACCACAGCCACTTAGGCATGCAGCAAAATCAAATGAAAAGGCAACAAAAGATTCTCCACCCGGCCCTCCACCGGGGGATGGAGTGGTCTTACTACCAGCTCCAGTGCAGTGGGTTCCGTTGACCCTGGGTCACCTGTCTCAGAGGCGCTTTGACAAACTTCGTGGGTTCTTGGTGGCCGGCCGTGAGATGGGTGGCGTCTGCTTCCTGCGGTGGGCTCTACGCTGGGGCCGGGCCGAAGGGGCAGGCTGCAGTGGAGCCAGTGCAGTCACCGCAGGGGGATGCCCTTGGCGACGAGCAGATGGGGTGCGGGATCTTGAGCCGCGCCGGGGCAGAATATGCCGGATAGCCTCTGTCTGCTGCTTCACCGTCGAGAACTGCTGGGCAAAGTCCTCGACGGTGTCGCCAAATAGGCCAGCCTGGGAGATGGGGGCAGCAAGGAACTGTGTCTTGTTGGCCTCACCCATCTCGAGCAGGTTGAGTCAAAGGTGGCGCTCCTGGACCACTAACGTGTACATCATCCGCCTGAGAGACCGCACCGTGACCTTCGTCGCTCAGAGAGCGAGGTCGGTCGCCGAGCACAGTTCCTGCATCAGATCTGGGGCGGAACAACCCTCGTGCAGTTCTTTCAGCGCCTTGGCTTGGTGGACCTGCAGGAGAGCCATGGCGTGCAGGGCAGAGGCGGCTTGTCCAGCAGCACTGTAGGCTTTGGCCATCAGGGACGACATGAACCTACAGGGCTTGGACGGGAGCTTTGGGCGTCCATGCCAGGTGGTGGTGCTCTGCGGGCATAGGTGCACCGCAAGCGACTTATCCACCAGGGGAATCACCGTATAGTCCCTGGCCACCCTGCCATCGAGGGTAGTGAGGGCGGGGGAGCTGAGAAATCGGGACCGGGCAGTAAAAGGTGCCTCCCATGATTTTGTCAGCTCCTTGTACACTTCCAGGAAGAAAGGCACTGTAGCAGGGCGCAGCTGCTTTGAGTGGCACCGCGAACCCAGGAACCAATCATCGAGCCACGAGGGTTCAGGGGAGAGCGGAGGGTTCCACTCTAGCCTGACGCTTGCGGCCGCCCGGGAAAGCATGTCTGTCATCTCTGCATCAGCCTGTGACTGGGCAATCGTCCCTGAAGGGGGGAGCCCAGCTGAGGCTTTTGCGTCCAACTGGACAAGCCCACTCTCCGATGCTGCACTCGAGAGCTCATCAGCGATCAGGGCAGATTGGGGCAGACGAGCATGCTGGGGAATGGGAGGTCCGCGGGGGGATACCCGGCGGAGGCGGTCCCATTGAGGTCCCCAAATCTCCCCTGGCTCAAACCCGTAGGTAGAAGGACCGAGGTGGGGAGCCGCTGGGGTGGCTTGCTTTCGTAAGAACCACCACAACGTTGCCATTGTCATGTTCTCGCAGTGAGAACATGAACCATCCACGAACGCTGCCTCCGTGTGGGTCACGCCCAGACACGAAAGACAGCGATCGTGATTGTCTGAAGTTGAGAGGTAATGACCGCAACCAGGAATAACACACAATCAGAAAGGCATTTTTAAAAAGACTTGTGTTTAAAAAGACGTTCCGTGTGTGCCACTCTTTTAGAGAAATATACTCTTTCAGGAAAATATACTCTCTTTTTTCTGTCGAAGCACCCAGGGGCATTCTCTGCAGTGCACCAGTGCAGAGGAGGGAGAAGCCGCTGAAATGCGCCGTCAGATCCAGCAGAGGTGAATGAACAGTCAGCTCAGTAGACATCGAACGTTGGGCTCCGAAGAGAAAATCTGAATGAGTAGTTGAATGCCAGCTCCTTTTATACCCGTATGTCTGGGGGAGTGGTATGCAAATACCACTCGCCAATTTTCATTGGCCTTTTATCAAAGACCAGAGGTGTCTCGGGTTCCCAAGAGTGACCCCTAGTGTCACTACATTGACACAACGTAGAGTGAGTGACAGATAGGGAACTTGGAGTTTCATTAAGTTTAATTCAATACAAAATTTACTGCAAGAGTTTTTGTCTTGTTTTCCATTTAAAATTATCTAAAAATCCTTAAAACAAGATACATTTACTTGGGAAGCAACATATAAGATATTTAGACTTGCTTTCAGAGAATGTATCTTGAATATACACTCACTGAGCACTTTATTAGGAACACTGTGGCCCTAATAAAGTGCCCTATGTGGTCTTCTGCTGTTGTAGCCCATCCGCCTCAAAGTTCGACATGTGGTGCATTCTGAGATGCTATTCTGCTCACTACAATTATACAGAGTGGTTACCAGAGTTATCGTAACCTTTCTGTCAGCTCGAACCAATCTGGCCATTCTCCGTTGACCTCTCTCATCAACAAGACGTTTCCACTCACAGAACTGCTGCTCACTGGATGTTTTTTGTTTTTGGCACCATTCTGAGTAAACTCTGGAGACTGTTGTGCATGAAAATCCCAGGAGATCAGCAGTTACAGAATGCCACGTTCAAAATAACAGATCATTATTTTTCCCCTTTCTGATAGTTGATGTGAACATTAACTGAAGCTCTTGACCCGTATCTGCATGATACGCCACACGTATGCCACATGATTTGGCTGATTAGATAATCACATGAATAAGTAGGTGTACAGGTGTTCCTAATAAAGTGCTCTGTGAGTGTAAGTATATTTTGTATATAAGTGTATTTTTTTCACTTGTTTATATATCTGCCAGTGTAGTATATATTCAAGATATAGTCTCTGAAAGCAAGTCTAAATACGTTGTTTCTCAGGTAAATGTATCTTGTTTTAAGGAATTTTAGATATTTAAAAATATTAAATATTGTATTCAACATTCTCTGATAACAATTTTTTCTTCAGCAGTATAGCTCCTAAAGTAAATGTAGGCTACATTGATTTATAGGGGTTTAAGATATTGTTTTGGAAAACAAGACAAAAAAGTCTAATCAAAAATGTATTTTGTTGTAGTGTATAATGGGCTAAGACTTAATTCTCTCAAATTTTTGTTCACTTCGATCCATCTTTAACTCACAAAAAACAAACTCTCTCTTCTTAAAGGTGCAGTATGTAACCATTTTAATGTAATATTCACCTTTTTTTTGTGCCAATGTGTGAACGGCTTATAAAGCAACTTAAAAAATGAGCCCTTCCCGGACTTCCTAGTTGCCTATTAAAGCCTGTAGACTGATTTTCATGCGAAGGGAGCGGGTCGCTTTTGCTGGGAAAATCCAAAGGATGTGACGTTTATGCGTGCTCCCGAGAGCCTTGCCTCAGTGCTTCTCTTCTGCAATTCAACAGCGACAACAAACTGCAACACTAGGTAACGTTATCTTAGAGATGGAATCCAGCAAATGTCCAGCTCCCAGCACAACACCGACTCTTACACAAACTCCGAGCAAGCCAAAGAAAAAAAAAACATTTATCTACTGAATCCTGTCTGGCTAAGCAGGAACGTGATCGTGGTCGAGCAAAAACTGAGTGAACATCGGCAGGGCATTTGATTCCTGGAGGGACCTTCGTTCGGTTTTGGGGATCAAAACCGACCCTGAACTGGCGTTCTTCTTATTGGATAGGTAAGTTCACATAACCGCAAAGCATGTGAAATATAGTGCCATAAGGATTGATCTGTGTAATTTTAGCTAACTTGATTTTGCCTGCTAACGCTGACGAATTGCAAGCTACCTTGCTTCGTAACTTTCAAATATTTTCAACGATCTTCTCTTTATACTAAAGTCAGGTATACAGGATACATTTAAGCAAATACGCTGGTTTCTTATTCGTAGTACAACATATGACATACAAAACATACAATAGTACAACAGTAAACTGTCTGGTATAGTTCAGTAGTATGTAGCTGTACGTGTGTATCAGTATGCTATGTTAGCTGATAAGTAGTTTTAGTTTAGTCTCAAAGTTTGTAGTAAAACAATCATAACTGTGTAATTTTAATAATGCTACCTCATCTGTCAGCATGATGCCAGTGAATCACATTCAGTATCTTTGTACGTTACGTCATTGTATTGGCCGATGCTTGCGTCCCTATGGAATGTGTGCACAAGCGTGAGCACGAGCAACAGCTGGCTGCAGTTCACTTAACGGCCACAGGTGTCATTAATAACAAGGGTTTCTGAATCTTACATACTGCACCTATAATAGAGTATTGCTGATTTTCTTCACGATAGAGTTGTATTCTTACGCGAGTTGTATTCGGCTGGTCATGTGATTCTAACATGGCAGCCCCCATGTGCGGACCCTCTCCAAGTAGAATAAAACAGCTTTTATAAGGTTACTGATATTACTGGAGTCTTCATATTAATGTAAGTGATCATGATTTTCTATATTGCAAAATTACAATTCATGTCTGTAACATTTGAAGGTCGGGCAAGGAGGAGGCAGGAACCGGCTGAGCAATCAACATAAACTTTTAATGCATAAATTAACTTAAATCAACATAAAAAATAAGGACACAAACACACATGCAACGTAGCCGTGTGCATCTCTCTCTCTCGAACCAGCATCTCCAGCTGCCCCTTATCTCGCTCTCCCGCTGATCAGCTGATTCAGTGCCGGCTGTGCTTCATCACGGCCCAGCCACGCCCTCCTCCTCGTCACACTCCTCCCCCGCCCGATTCAGGCCGGGGCGCCACCAGTCTGACCATCTCTGGCTGTTCTGTCAGCCGGTGGCCCACCCCACCTCCTGTGAACCTGGGGGGAGAGGGGAGGGGAGGCATGGGGAGAGGGAAAGGGTGAGCGGAGATACACAGAGAAAGAGAGGAGAGAGAGAAGAACTTGCTCACCAACTCTCGGATCTCAACCACTCCTCCGCCCTCTGGCGGATGCCAGCTCGCTCCTCCGCCGGCGATGGCAGCGATCCTCCGGCCCCTGGTGGATGGAACCGCTTCTCCCCTTCCTGGCAGACGGCCAGGTTCCTCTGGCTCTTGACGGCCGGCAGCGACCCCTCCGTCCCCAGGCAGCTCCCCTGGAAGATTAACTGCGGCTGCTCCCCTGGCGGATTGATAGTGCATCCCTCCTCCTTCCCAGGTTTCGGCACCACTGTAACAGTATGAGGACGGGCAAGGAGGAACAATCAACATAAACTTTTATTGCATAAATGAACTTAAAACAACAAAACGTAAAGACACAAAACACAAACGCACACACGGCAGCTGCGTGTGGCTCTCTCTCTCTCAAACTGCCACATCCGGCTGCCTTTATCCCTCTCTTCGGCTGATTAGCCCGATTGGGGTTGGGCATGCATAGTCACGGCCCGGCCACGCCCTCCTCCACGTCACAATGTCTTTAGAAGTTAAACTTTTCTTATGAGGAAAAAATTACTGAGTGCACCTTTAACCTGCACATCATGTAATTAATTTTATTAAAATTTTAATCGATTGATAGCCCTAATATTTTGTCTGTTTAGAAGGGAAAAATATCCAATGAGGCATTTCGGTGTAGGAATTTATTTCCCATATGCCCTGGAAATAAGAAAGAAAACAAAATCAGCTTGTTTTATCAATCAGATACTAGCCAACATACACATGTCATGTGAATGCCCGAGGATACGGAAAGCCATCAGCGCAATGTCATGGAAATACAGAGACCATTTTACTTTTAAATTAGTAAAGTTCGCAATATAAACAGTGCCATGCAAGTTGTGTTTGCCAATAACCAAAATATCCCCTTCAAAAGATTCAACTTCTAACCTGACGAAGTATCTTGAGGTAAGTCTTTCCCAATATGGAATAGTTCACACAACAAAGAAAAGTCTGTCATTACTTTGACTACTCACCCTCATGTCTTTCTAAATCAGTATGATTTTCTTTTATGAAACACAAACTTAGAAATTCCACAAAATGTACTGGCCCTTTATTTCCACCCAATAACAAAGAATGGGGCTGGCACTTTCAAGCTTTACAAAGGATATAAAAGCATCATACAAATATATTACACATGCCTCATGTTGGTTTTGAAGTCATGGTTTCCAGCAATGGCCTTTTGTTAGGAACAAACTGAAATTTAAAACCTTATTCTTGGAAAATATTACATCAATGTTTGCACTCCTTGGCGGGTTCATGTGAAAAGTGTGGATGATATTTGATTTGTGAATGACTTGTTTCTTTTGAGTCGAATCTTTTCAATGAATCGGTTGATCCTATTTGCAAACCAGTATGACTGAATAATTAGTTCACGGATAGAAATGATCCGGTCCCCAGTACAACTCAATGAATAGATCCGGACGTAGCAGTTAACTTATGATTATTATAGTGGATCTGGGTATGATATGAATCTATATAGGCTTCTGCACGAGTCATATGGACTACTTTTATTATAATTAAAGATGTGCACATTGTATTAGTTACCAATCAGATACCAGAAAAAAATCAAAAGAAATGCAGATGTTGACCACTTCCTCTGGCCTAGTGTTTGTGAAACCTGATAGTCAGATAATACTTAAAGAAACATCCTCATCATTTACTCACCCTCATGCCATCCCAGATGTGTATGACTTTCTTTCTTCTGCAGAACACAAACGAAGATTTTTTGAAAAATATCTCAGCTCTGTTGGTCCATAAAATGCAAGTTAATGGTGGCCAGAACTTTGAAGGTCCAACAAGCACATAAAACCAGCATAAAAGTAATCCATAAGACTCCAGTGGTTATATTTATATCTTCAGAAGCAATGTGATAGGTGTGGGTGAGAAACATATTAATATGTAAGTCTTTTTTTACTATAAATCTCCACTTTCACTTTCACATTCTTCTTTTGTTTTTGGCTATTCATTGTGCATATCGCCACCTACCGGGCAGAGAAGAAAATTTTAATGTCCTGGCTTCAGTGCGGAGCATATTCAAAGATGTCTGATAGGAGATGCTGCTTTTCAGTGAGTCGGCACAATGGGGCCGATCCTAGGATACTGGAACTCTCGGAAACAACATGCCAACTTCACATGTGATTATGTTGCCCTTCTGTGGCTCTAGTAACTAGCCACAGCACCCTAGTAACTGCTTTTCATCATGAACCAAAAAGCAGGTTGTATCACAGACACAGCTTTGACCTTATTTAGAGTAGCACCATCTTAAATTTTTGACAGGAATGACAACAAGGCTTTGAGGGGTAGACTTTTGGTCTCTTTAAGGGCATTCACTGTATAAAGCTGTATAAGGTGGTTTTCATACTGGGCACGTTTGCTGCGGTCCGAATCCAAGTGTTATTGTTCCCGGCGCCCCCTGTATCATTGGCCTAGTTTCAGACACTTTTCAGATTCTGTCGAACCCCGATGCTTTTCTGTCATCAACTTTTGCCATCACAACGGTGCACATGATGGAAAACACTGCGTGGGTCACAGTGTTTTTGGGTTTTATTAATTTGGTGTCATTATGCACACCAGAGTATAGGACACTTGCGCCTCAGTGCGTTGCATGCCATAATTCAGCAGATATGCATGTCCAGGATAACTGGCGACTATATCTGATGCTCGCAAATGGTCTGTTTTGAGATGACTGCTGTTTGCAAGCAGTATTTGCTTATGTTCCCCTGTGTGCGTGTTTTTGTGCAACTGATGATGTTAAATTGGCAAAAATGCATGCGCATGTTATTTTAATTCCTGAACAAGTGTGGACCTGAATGCAGGTTGCTTTCTCACTCATGCAAACCATGTCACATTTTCATTGCAACCAAGCTCAGTCCACCTCTTACAGGTATTCTTGGTTTTGGATCCAAGGTTCAGATAAAGCTCAAGCTTGTAGTGCTGAATGGAAGGTGTAATCATCCAAGAACTGCATTTGCTCTTCATCTATTTCCCCACACCCTCAGAATAAACCCTGCCAAGATGGTGAGTATGTCTGGAGGATGCTAATTCTTTCAGCCTTTCCAAACTGAGATGAGCTGAGGCCTGTGGCTATGATCAACCTGTCCAAAGATTTGTCAAATAAACACATCTGATCACCTTTCAGAGAAGCAGCATGTTAAACATAATTGTGGATCTAGTTGCATTCGGGCTAAATGCATAACTTTTCTTGATTTAGAACAGAACCCTTTTTTTACTGCCAGGAAACGGGATCAAAGGTAAACAGACAGAGATGCACTTTCTTACAGCAAAATTAATTAAGGGTTTGGCCCCTCTTTCCTCTCATCAATTTCTATAATGTAATTGGTGTAGACAGCAATGGAAAGAGTCTGTAAGAAAGGGTATACGCTCACAGGAAGGACCAAAGAGTTACAAGTGTATTCATAAATGGTAAATATGTAATAGTATATGACTAAGCAGCATATTGCTATGCAAATGAGATTTTTAGTGCAGGAATTTAAGTGCAATCCTGGCAGGACTTGTTCCCAAACGAAACTGTTAACTGAATTATTATAATCATTTGGCATGATCGCATAATGATTATGAAAGTGAGATACAATGACTCTGCATTTCTGCCCACCTTCATCCTTAAGAGTAAGTGCCCTGAGGACATAAAGAGGCTAATCAATCTTGTTTTCAGATGTGTAATAATTAGTCTCTCTCTGGAGTGGATCCGCGTTAAGAGCAAAGGGTGACGTCATTTATGGCTCAGTCGCTGTTATTTTCTTCCTCTCTCACCTGCTATTGCTCGATGCCTCCCTTTTTAAAGCTAAACATAGTGACTAGGATATAAAAAAAAATAGATGTTAATGCATAAAACTGTCAGACAGGACTTAATGTAATTTAATGTAAAGTATGTAATTGCTTCTTACTCGTCTGTCACCAGGAAGTCCCCTCAATACTAGACAGTACCTTGTCCACTCAGTTATTATTCAGCCTTTATTCAGCTTATAATTAAGTGACTATCGCTGTAAAACTGGGATAGTTACACCAAATTAGCATCACATTAAGAAACCCATAAAATTTTGAATATGCCATATGATGGATAAGCATGAACAGTTTAATCACTAGACTGTCTGTCCCGTGCAAATTTAATCACATCGTAATGAGCTATGTGATATAAAGGATATTTTGAAAATTAAAACTCACTTGGTTATTAGGATACCAACATCAAAAATGCCTAAATCATGGACAGAACCTAGAACTTTGTCTTTGGGTGAAAATGCACTGCATGCTTCTGTATCCCCTTTGAATGACCAAAGTTCAATTAATTGAAGAGCAAGTAAGCATGCACTTCCTGCGTTCAAAGCCTTGTATAAAAACTGAAGACCGGGTAATCTCCACTAAACTTCACAGCTCCACTGTGCCTCAACAAACAGTGTTTAGAAAGCCACAAGAAAGTGAATCTTGCTACTCTCTACAACAGTCCTGTAATTCTGTCAGGTACCATCGTATTAGAGGTGGCTGCTTAGAAATAACATCAAATAGAGATTAAAGCAGCAGAGCAAAGAGGAGGAGCTGCTGACTGGCCAGAGATCTCACACATTCTGAACAGATGTATTAAAAGAGGTGGTATGGAAGAAGAATAGTTTGGAAAAAGATTGTTTTTTATAAGTAAAATGTTATGCGTATATTATCTTATGTTATAATATTATTTTATCATATTATATTTTTCCAGTTTTTTATTGTTGATTAAAAAAGAAAAATCTTCTTGAACACATCATAAAATATTAAAGATAGATATTAAAAGATAAAATGATCATGTTTTTTGTAGACTTTTACTTTTTTTAATATCCAAAATTAGTTTTTGACTCATCTTTCCATGATAGTTCAGCTCCTCAAGCAGTCTAATTATCCTCTCAAGTCTCTCCCTTTTGTTTCTCTGAGGAGCAGCGGGTGAGACATCTGTCCTGACCCCAGCTGACACTGTAAACGTCTTTGAGCTGCAACAGCATGCCGCTTCAAGTGTCGTCTGTCACACAGCCACAGACACCACAGCAATCTCAGCTCTGAACATTCTCAACTCACCATAATTTATTACTATACCACTGAGTCTAAATTGAGATGTGAATTTGAGTTGAATTTAAATTACATTGAATTATCTAGGTTGAGTCCGATTTTTTACCATTCATATGGCTCAGGCAGGGTCTGTATGTTTGCTGGCCTAGAATGAGTGTGTGGTATGTGAGAAAACAGGTTGGAGTCAGGGAATGCAGGGTAAAGTGTGGTATTTCTGAGAATGCCAACACCTGCGTCAATGTTCTCTCTGAGCTGTTAGAACTATCCCTGTACTGCCCTGGCACCTCTGAGCCCTTGCCCTCTTATTCACTCAATCACACATCCCTCACACATAACACACACACACACATCATTACTACATGTACTTACGCCCAGCTGAGTATGAGTATTTGGGTTAAAAAAAAAAAAAAAAGATCAACACTGCAGACAGAACAAGCAGAAAGGGAGAGAGACTTGGAGACAGACAGAGATAGAGACAGAGGAAAACAAATATCAACAAAACAGCTTAACATTCTGTGTCCTAGTGGGCTTTTTGGACAATGTGGAATTCACTCTAATCTGGAATGTGTATGGTCATGAAAAACTAGATCTTTAAAGCCAGCAGACCCTTCACTCACTACCATGTGCACGCGTTGATACACTTGGGTTCATCATTGTGATGAGCATGATATGAAAGTTTAACAAGAGTCGAAACGTTTATTTGCAAAACAATTCTCCCTTACTGAAAACACTCTGTACACTAGTCCTTGATTCCTGATTCACAAATTTTACCCAAACACACCCCAAGTTATCAAATGTGGATATCATTTTTGTGAGCTTCTTTGGAATGTAATATTCTGTAAGTAGTGTTTGGTGATTACAAAGCAATTAATTACTGTAATAAGAGTCATTTTTTTGTAAAAAAAAAAAAAAAAAAAAAAGAAGTGTATTGGAATACATTTTAAATTCTTGTAATCAGATACTGGCTTTCAATTACGTGACAATTATATTACTTGGGTTGCACATTTCTAAAGTAGTTTAGAAATTCTATGTTGAATACATTCAAAACATAGAATATGAAAAAGTGAAAGTGTCATAGAAGCTACAGCAATTGTGTTTTTCATCTCACATTTGCTTTAATGACACTATCGGTTAGGTTTAGGATTAGGATTAGGGGTTAAAGGGGTCATGACTTGAGGAATCTAATTTTCCTTGATCTCTTTCCATATAAGAGGTCATTGTACTATGAAAACATACTGTAAGTTTCAGAACTCAAAACTTTTTTCTCACTGCAAAAAGCACATTTGTTGAAACCAAGCTGCCAACTTTAATCATTTCCGTGATTAAAGGTAAAGTAGCAGTGAGCAATGAGATGGCAAGGAGAGATCAGGTCATTCAAGAGCAAAGAGCCAATCATAACAGTGGGCGTTTACTATCAAGTCTTAAAGGAGAAGCAGCACAGAGTGTTTCTGACAGGGTCAGAATGAGGGTGGAAAATGATCATGTTTTACAAAATATATGACTGTTTTTTGTGCAATCAACTGTATTTATATTATAAGTGAACCTCAATGAACATATTAAAATAATAATAATAAAAATAATGTCATGACCCCTTTAAGGTAGCGAGGTAAGTATTGATGATTTAAAACTTGACAGAGCATTACCATTAAAAACCTTATTTGTTTGGGAGAAAATTTAACCCACTGTTAGCACCACATAGTGGACATTTCACCTCGGAACTGCCACATAATTTTCTTGAGAGCAGGCTGAAAGTATCAGTACAGGTTTTAAAAAGTGCTGTAATTAGTAATGTGGTTGCTTTTTCCATGAAGCAAGCAGTAATCTGGTTACAATTTTAGAGCGGTAATTAGTAATCTGTGGATTTTTTATTTATTTATCCAGCACTGTCATTGAGCTTGCAAGTAAGTGCTACTTCATGTTAGACATAGGAAGTTTTAATATGCAGAGGGAGTTTTAATCTTTACTTTTAATAAGATTTCCACCTTCTCATGTCTGTAGCCTATAATTAGAAAGTCTGGCTGGCTAGATTGACAGAACGTTTTGTCCCACAAGAGAGCTGCTTGTGCACAGTAGATGTTCAGAATCACACACACACAAGAAATGTTTAATCTAACAAATTGGTTTATTTTTTCCCTCTCCCTCTTTTATTCTCTTTGAATACCAAGCTGACATCATTGTCTTGTACTTTTAAGGCTCACAGAGGACTGTATATTTCATGCAAACACAGAGAGAGAGGAGACAAAGGGATGGAGAGACAGATGACGGGGCTCATTTGGAGAAAAGCACAGAAACTCAGATGTAAGAACAGTCTGATAATTTTACTTTTTGCATTATAACCCTTTAAACTGGAGCTGCCAGCTAATTAATGAATTAAAAACCGCACACTTGAAATAAAATAGTTGTTGTTTAAAAGCTTGGGGCCTCATTTGTAAAACAAACGTTTGATCAGATTTGATCCTAAATTCCATGGATCTGATCCTACGTTAAAAGTGAAGAACAAATTGGGAGTTATAAAGGATGAAACTTTCGTGAAAATGTTCTTAAGCGTACGTCAATGACTGTCATGTGTATGAATGTTTTTTCTGCTCATGCTCCGCTGTGCCAGTCCATGCAGACTTCAGTTTTTTACTTTTGCAAAAACGAATAGTCAGTGACTGACTGAATTTATTAGTGAGCACGTTTACGTGAACAAGAATATTTAGAATGTGGTTGGATATCTGATCTAACAGAATATTTTTTTATAGACCTACACTTGTGGCCAAAAGTTAGGAATAATGTACAGATTTTGCTGTTTTGGAAGGAAAGTGATACTTTAATTCACCAAAGTGTCATTCGACTGATCAAAATGTATAGTCAGGACATTACTGATGTAAAAAAACAGCCCCATCACTATTTGAAAAAGTAATTTTTTATCAAATCTAGACATGCCCCATTTCCAGCAGCCATCACTCCAACACCTTATCCTTGAGTAATCATGCTAAATTGCTAATTTGGTACCAGAAAATCACTTGCCATTATATCAAACACAGATGAAAGCTATCTGAATCATTAAATGAAGCTTAACATTGTCTTTGTGTTTGTTTTTGAGTTGTCACAGTATGCAATAGACTGGCATGTCTTAAGGTCAATTTTAGGTCAAAAATGGCAAAAAAAGAAACAGAAACTCGTCAGTCAATCATTGTTTTGAAGAATGAAGGCTATAGAATGCATGAAATTGCTAAAAAACTGAAGATTTCATACAAAGGTGTTCACTACAGTCTTCAAAGACAAAGGACAACTGGTTCTAACAAGGACAGAAAGAGATGTGGAAGGTCGGATGTACAACTAAACAAGAGGATAAGTACATCAGAGTCTCTAGTTTGAGAAATAGACTCCTCACATGTCCTCAGCTGACAGCTTCATTGAATTCTACCCACTCAACACCAGTTTCATGTACAACAGTAAAGAGAAGACTCAGGAGTGCAGGCCTTATGGGAAGAATTGCAAAGAAAAAGCAACTTTTGAAACAGAAAAACAAGAAGAAAAGGTTAGCGTGGGCAAAGAAACACAGACACTGGATAACAGATAATTGGAAAAGAGTGTTATGGATCTTAACCCCATTGAGCTTTTGTGGGATCAGCTAGACTGTAAGGTGTGTGAGAAGTGCCCGACAAGACAGCCACATCTATGGCAAGTGCTACAGGAAGTGTGGGGTGAAATGTCACCTGAGTATCTGGACAAACTGACAGCTAGAATGCCAAGGATCTGCAAATCTGTCATTGCTGCACGTAGAGGATCTTTTGATGAAAACGCTTTGAAGTAGTTTAAGAAGTTCTGAAAAACAAATTTTCAAATCGTAATAGTAATTTTTCACGTTAGTAATGTCCTGACTATACATTGTGATCAGTTGAATGCCACTTTGGTGAACAAAAGTACCAATTTCTTTCCATAAGAGCAAAATCTGATATAAGGGCAATAGTTATAGTGCAAAATTTGTCAACTAATGCAAATAATTTTGAGACAGCAAGATGCTTTTTTTGGGGTAACAAATTTAGATATGCTTACTCAAAATATCTACTTCAGAAACAGGTCAGTGATTTCCCATTAATTTCAATCACATTTGGCTTTCATAACATCTCAAGTATTCTATAAACAAACGAATCTCCATTGTGACTGGATCAGTCAATGTGAGCCCACTTTGAAAATTTTTCAGAACAAATCTATTCCCCCCACCAAAAACATGTTTTTTATCATACGTTATGTGGGAGTCCTTTAGCCCCTGAAACAGAGGGGCTTTTTACCCCAAATCCTATCCTTTCACTTACTGGACAGTTATTTAAAAAAAAAAAAAAAAAAATATATATATATATATATATATATATTATTTATTTAATGATTTGGAACAAAACTGAAAAAGTATTTTGTCTCAAAATAAATGTGTCAATTCCAGGGATTTTCATTAGCTACATAACTTAGCAAAATGTAAAAAAAAATATTTAAAAGTTATATCAAATTGCCTCAAAACTTTTAGACACCACACGCAATGATCTCATGGATCAGGAGAATTTTGCATTGCATAGTGACAAACAGGTGTTTAAAAAAAGTGCTGTGGTAGTTTTTGTTGCTATTTAGTGTTTTGGGAGAAAATAAAATCAAAGGAGCCTTTTACCCCGCAGGACCCCGTTGAACCCTAAAGAAAAACGAACGTCAGAAGAGAACAGCGAGGAAAGAACACGCATGTAGTTTATACAGAACACAATTGCCATGTAAACTGCATATTTCATTATATGTAAAAGAGCATGTAAACCACTTTTTGGAATTAAGGTTTAGTAAAAATATGGGCATTTGTTGAAGAATGGTGTGGATTCACAGTAAATGCAGTCTATGAATGGATTTATTATTCATAATGAAAATTATGATGATGAGTTGCTGAATAGTCTTCATTATATGGGCAGAAACCATTACCTGCACTCACATTTTTTAGAAAACCTTGCCAGTAGCACAATAACATTCCTTATGAATGAATGAATGAATTAATTAATGAATGAACAAACGAACGAACGAATTAATAATTTGCGCATGTGCTTTAACTGTTTGTTTTTTTCACCATATTATGATATTTGTGGTGAAGGTGTGCATGATTTTAAGATGAATTGTGATTTATAAAGTGGGATGCATTTAGGAAAAAAAATTTGTGCCTACATAAATCGTTCATACCTTTAGGAAATTGTCGTACGTTCACATTTAAGATCATTCTACAAACATCTTTATAAATGTGGCCCCTGGATTCTGGACTTACTCTGGATTCTCTGACCAGCTCTTAATTGCTGCTCTTGCAAACTGAACCAGAAGTGTGACTATATTACAGATGCGTGCAGATTTGAATCAGAAATAGATGGCATCACATTAGCATAAATATTCAGTGAGGATCATTTTAAGATCTATGCACCGTGTTACGTTGTGTTTGGACTCGTTTTAATTGGGATCATCTGCTGTAAGTAATGATATGCTATTATCCATCTTCTGTTTAGGTTTCATTAAGTAATACGTGAAAACACTGCATTGATTTCCTCTAAGTTACATTCACATATGTTTTGGTCACATATCGATGGCATATTGATACAGTAGATGATCCTGATTCAAACGAGCCCCAAAACAACATAACACTGCGCATGGATGTTGAAAAAAATCCTCATAGAGTGACATGACATGCTTACTTGGCTATAACTCTATATATCGTGTTCACATGCTATATAGTATAGCACTGACACTGGAGACTGTGTGGCATGGGAGAGAAGCCGCAAGTAGTCAGAAAACCACAACTAATTATATGCAAAAATATTGGCACTATCAGCACGATAATGTTTCAATTTTCCCAGTTATCGGCGAATAATATATGCTGATATATTGTGCACCCCTAAAATTGTCCACATTTATGTTTTGTACGTTTATCTCTCTCACTCCTCACACCCTTAAATCTATCACCATTTGTATTTCCTGGCTTACAGAGGTCACTGCCATTGCCTAATCAGTGCCTTCCTCCCTCCTGATCTTCTGTTTTCTTCACAATCTTTCTCATTCTCTGTAAGTCCAAGTCTCCTCCATCTATCATACTTCCTCCTCACTCACTCACTCTCTCTGTCTATTTCTCTTGTAGGTGAAGGGCTGGAGTGTAGTCTCTATATTTAGAGCAGGCTGGTTTATTTACCTGCTGACCTTGCTAACGTGTCCTTGCTAAATGAAGGCAAGTAGCCCTGTCACCATCCCAGGAACAGCGTTTCACACCATCAGCGACGATGGAAACGTGTGTGTGGATGTGCACTTGTAGTTATCTTGATTCTGCATTTTAATCAGAACTAAACATACGAGAACCAATCTCTCCTCATCAGCGTTATTATGTTCCTAACAAGAGTTATTGATTTAAACTGGCAATTTATGCTACATTATGTTTTTTAAAGTGGATACTTGTCAACAAAGTAGTAACATAATAGCCTGCTGATCGAGCTACTATGGTTGCAGTAGAAAGTACTGAAGTGTGCTGCTGTGTCCTCACAGCTGCATGTCTATGTTTAATGTGGCCATTCTGAAGGGTTTTTTTTTTTCTTCCACCATCTCTGGTGAGTATCTCCGTTTGTGTGTGCAGCTTCTTCCTAGTTCTGCATTAGGCAAGATTAGCTGTTGAATGACATACATTCGTTCCTCTTGTCACTCAAATCAATCTACTTATCAGTGTTGGGTGCAGCTGAAGCGTTGCATCTCTTTCTAAACCTCATTTATCTCTGTCTCACAAATACATACATCTTGTCTCTCGTACGCAAACACACACACAATCACCTGGAAGTCTTGAAAATTCTTCTAGACTGCACCACCGGCTTTTCCTTTTATTCCCAGGGTAGGCTGGTGTCTTGTCGCTTTTTAAGGATGCTCTGTGAGCACTCATTTGTGCCATCATAACTGTAGAGTAATTGTAGGGGTGTTGTTGTGTGTAATGTCTCCATTAGAGCAAGGCAAAGCTCTGGAGACAGCGGCGTGTAGAGGTCAATGTCAGTGTCCGCCATCTTGCTTTCTAACTCTCACTGTCTCATAGATTTATAAGTTAAAGGGATAGTTCACCAATTCTTTCATCATTTACTCACCCTCATGCCATCCCGGATGTGTATGACTTTCTTTCTTCTGCTGAAATCAACCTAATTATATTTGCATTAAGAATGTATGGCACTGTCTCTGCCACAACCTAAAAGCACAATAGAAGTCACAAGTCACAGGTCTTACTATGTTCTAGTTCTGATCTGGGTGATAACGCTCTACTTTGTGTTTTTTTTTTATTTTTTATATATAGATAATTTTCTAAAAAGCTATCAATGTCCAAGCCTGCCAGATTATCACATTCATTCAATTCCATGCTGAAAACTACTCCATTAATGTTCCCACATTCACAGTTATGAATGACATACAAATCTGTACATGACATATTTTAAATTAAAAACAGCGAATTTCCCAAATGGTGAATAGTTTGCACCCTTGGAAATTAATGTCGGTCGGTACAACATTTCAATCATAAAACAGTGGGAAAACATTGCATGTATAGTTAGATACTTACAGTACATCTCACATGACACAAACACTCTTAACCTGAACTGCTTGCTGATGCGCGACGCTGGGATAATCCACGAGGTTCCCTCTTAGTTTCTTAAGATTGGCCATCTCAAATGGCAGTGATGAGCTGTCTAAGACTACTGAGCGTGGTAAAAATTAAACTTTTTTAAAACATTATGTTATTCCTGCAACAGCTAAATGACTATTAGACAGCGGTGCATAATCGACTTCAGCAAAACAGCAATTATTGGGCGGGGGACAATCTGGCCATATCTGATTATTGGGGGGCAAAAAGCATATTGTGGTTAGTGCCCTGATTTCAATCCTTTTTTACTACAAATCTCCACTTTCACTTTCACAATGTGAAAAATCTTTGTTTGTGTTTAGTAGAAGAAAGGAAGTCATACACATTTGGAATGGCATGAGGGTGAGTAAATGATGAGAGAATTTTAATTTCTGGGTAAACTATCTCATTAAATACTTTAACTCACCCCATTCTCTTAAAATTAAAATACATTTTATGAATAGTTTTTTTTTTTTTTTTTTTTTTTTTTACAGTCTAAAACCAACAGTGTATGTATGTGCCTTAATGGAACTGTTCATCCAAAATGAAAATTCTGTCATCATTTACTCACCCTCATGCTGTTCCAAACCCTTTCATTCTTTTGTGGAACACAAAATGAGTTGTTAAGCAGTATGTTAGTCTCAGTCACCATTAACTTTCATTGTATGGAGAAAAAAAATGCAATGAAAGGGAATGGAGACTGAGACTAACATACTGCTTAACAACTCATTTTTGTGTTCCACTGAAGAAACAATGTCATGTAGGTTTGGAACAACATGAGGGTGAGTAAACGATGACAGAATTTAAATTTTTGAGTGAACTATCCCTTAAACTAACTTGGCTTTGACATGACAATACATCCTTCAACACTGAACCTGAAGTTGAGGGTCTGTTGTGCCTTTATGTCAAGGTTTGTTAAATAGATTTTGGGAGTCCCCCTTTTTGGTGTATAAGTTATTTATTTAGCTTTGAAAGGCAGCACACTGGAGTTGACACTGAGATCTGTCTAAAACTCTCATAAATGTGTTTTAACAGCCACTTCTTCCTCTCATTAGTGTCATCACTGATGATATTAATGCTAAAAAGAGTACAGGAAGGCTCTCTTATTACAGTTAGTGAACGCCTCCATATCGCCCCCTATTGGCTACTTTTTAGTTTGAACACAAAAAAGCTCACGTTTTAGTATCCCTTCACCTCTGATTCATTATAATTCTTTCCAACAGGGCATGGTGCACTGAGCCATTTTCTGCAAGTTGAAGGTTAGACATAATCACGTTTTTTCTTTAAGGAGACTGAACAGCTTATCCACCATCCAAAACCCTGCCCCACCCCCACCCAACCTCTACCTTTATAAATGAATTGCATTTGTATCCTTATGTGGTTTGTCCCTAGTTAACAACCCCTTTCTCTCTTCCTTAACTCATATTCTAGCCTTTTCTTGTCTTACTTGCTCTTTTTTGCTCTCTTTCTCTGAGACCTGCTGTGAGCAATCATACATACTGTATACTTATCATTCAGACTCAATGATTTTACACTCAAGAGACCCATTACTTTACAGTCTCTCTCTCTCTCTCTCTCTCTCTCTCTCTCTCTCTCTCTCTCTCTCTCTCAGGGAAACGAACATCAGATCTTCACATTCAGACTTCCACTAAAATTTAAAGCAGGTGAGTGGTGGACGATAAGGTACTGAGTTATTTGATGTAAACATTTAGGTTTAGTCTTGATTTTGGATCTCAATGGACTGAATACTTTTGCCTTACCTCAAAGATTAAGCCCCAAATATCATTGCCTATTGGTTGGCAAGGCTTTCACTGTTAAATAAGACTCTTAAAATAGTTTTGGAATCAGAAACCTGCCTAGTAACCTTCATCATAATCCAAGCAATTTAACTCAAGATGGTAATTTCCTTTCAAAACATGCTAACTAATAGCGTTGAGATGGGGAGGCTTTGTTTTTGAGGTGAATGTCTTTCAGAGGAAGTCATTATATATTTCTTGGACATCAAAGTGTCAGTGGGACAGGGAGATAAATTGTAATTGGCCAGTTCAGGTCATGCTCAATGCCAGGGTTGCCTAGAGACAGGAAACGCTTGATTCTAATTGGGCTTTCTGTCTGATGCTGCTTGCCGGTGTCCTGTCCTGCATCACAGCACACGTTATTTCAGCCTGACACCAAAAGATCTGCATGACCCACTGCTCTGGATAGCAGACTGACAAAGGGTATGGATGGTAGAAGATCATAAGGTGAAGGGCAACAGAGGGGCTTTGAAGAAGGTAGTATAGAAATATTGGCCTTGAACTGTTCACTTACATCTATATACAGTTCCAGTCTCTTCATGTAGACGATACATCTAAAAACACCTTACCAAACACATATCCAGAAAGCCTTCAGCTAAATGGATACACTCTCAATTATTGGGTAGTGCATGTAGGGAGTGGAGCAGTTAGGTCTGTTTCAAATGAAGTTCCAACAAAGGGCTATGTAGCTGAGGTATAGCAGCAGTTATACAGTAGTAGTATAGTAGCAGATGTCCTGAGGTGTGGTCCTCATGAGTAATAATCCAATTTCTAAAACATGTGAACAAAAAAGGCATTCAGTGAAATGGGAATGAAATATTCACTGTCGGTCCTTTGGTGGCACTGCTGAGGACAGGTAATGCTATAATTTGTAGTTGCCTGATTGTTTTATTTATTATTTTACTTTACACAAACTCATGTTCTCTCTTGATGAGTTAATGCCCCAATTGAATAGTCATCTGCCAACCAAATTTAATAATCAACTAGTCTGTTGTTTGAACAAGTAGTCAACTTCACGTTGTTAAGGTTAGTAATGTATAATTAGGCTCCATTATGTTTACGTGACCCCAATCAGATGCTTTTTAAAGAGGTATACAGATGCTAAGCGCAGCACTTCAACATGGTAGCAAACAGATATTCAACAAATAAATAGGCTAAATAAATATAACATCGTATTGTACAAAACTATCAAAGTAAGAAAAGAAATAATAAAGGCTGTATTACAGAGAGGCAAAAAAAATGCTTATGTGCATCCTGAACGCAGAATGACACGATTCAATGTAACCGGAGTGCTTAATGGCAATCCTTACTGCTCATTCAAAAGTGCAGAACTGTAAGATAATATTGCGGGAACACTTCTAGTTCACGACATCAAGCAGTTTAAACCTTTTTTGCTGCAACTATTTATTTAAGCAGTGTCAGACAGAATCAGCAAAAGACTTTAATCTCTCCACAACACCTAAAAAATACAGTAACGTTACGGTAAAATGATCTCTCCACAACACCTAAAAAATATGGTAACGTTACGGTAAAATGAAATGTATTGTTGATTCAGCGATTTGATTGCTGTAACAGCAGCACATAAAAAGCCTATACCTTATGAATTAACCCTTGTGCGTCAATAAAAAAAAGTTACTCAGAGGTCCTTAGAGGACAAAAATGTCCGCATCAAAAAACTGCCATAATAATTTTATATATTAATATTATTTTCTACTTTCAATGAGTTAATTTTTTTAACCAACATCAGTCCTGATGATAACTACCAAATATTCATTAATTTTCAAGATTTTAACCCTTTAAATGCCAGTTTGTTTATATAATTCCACTGTTGTTTTTTACGGAAAAAAACCGACAAAAAACGAAATATTTTCCATATACAAATTGTTAAGGGGAATTTTTGGGGGGGGGGGGTTATCACAGTCTGGGATATGTCAGTGATTAGCAACAACATTGATTTTGATGCATTATTATTTTTTATGCATTGTCAGAGTAAAAAAAAAACACACTCAGGACCTTTGAGGTCAAAAATGTCCACATCAAAAAACTGCCATAAAAATCTTATATATTAATATTATTTTCCACTTTCACTGACTTTTTAACCAACATCAGTCCTGATCATAACTACCAAATATTCATTCATTTTCAGGATTTTAACCCTTTAAATGCCAGTTTGTTTACATAATGCCACTGTTGTTTTTTACACACACAAATACACACAAAATTCTCAGTACACACATACAAAACACACCCTGACATCCATACCAACACATCTACACAATTTTAGCAGCATCATTTATTCAATTGGCCTGCAATGCTCCATAATACAGCAAACAGAAAATAGGAAAAAAGCATGTATTTGTTCCATAGGCTAAACATGAGAAAAATGGCGCCATCTGGTGGAAAATATTACAAATTTAAATTTTGAAGCCAGGGTTTTAATTAAGCATAATATTTTATGCTTTAATGGCACTGGGATCAAATATTGCAGTTTTAATGGGTTTCAATGGGGACATTTTTGTCCTTAAGGTCCTGAGTGTAACTATTTTGTGTACACAGTGTATTATAGATGTATTATAGGAACTGAGCTTGAAATATCAAAATACCCCCAAAAATACACACCTTTGGCAAAATTTATGCCGTTGGCATTAACACAGCCAAAATGATTGAAAAAAACAAAAATGAAAAAGACAAAAATGTCCCTACGGTCACACTAGGGTTAAAGAGACAAAACTTCTTGCAGAGGGTTTTACTGTGCTGACTGTTATCCACTGTTGAGTACAGCAAGCTATAATCACGCAAAAACGCTCTCTAAGAAGTTGCGTCTCTCAATTAATTTGAGAAATGCGTCCCCCATTAAAAACACCACCACTAAAAATATTAATGTTAGTAGTCGATCCCACTAATCATCTAGTCAGTTGTTGGATGACTAGTTCATTATTCAACACCCTGCCATATCCCTAATTGGGAGGTAACACATCCTCGACCCCCATTTCTCCAAGCAAGTCTCTTTCCATCAAATTATCTTATGTAATTACACAGTGTTTGTTGTTGCTAGTGAAAAATGTATTGCATAGTTTATATTTCAGTATCTGCAATATGAACCTACAATTAAAATTTACAACTTTAAACGTAAAACTAAAAGCATTTTGAAATACAGTAATACCGGTGTGCTTTAAAAACATAAATATTGATGTAATGAATGTCTAACAGGTATATTTTTGAAGCTTGTAAGAATCCAGTAAGAAACTGAAAATCCTTTAAAACATGCAACTATTCTGGGGATTTATGGGGCTTTAATGGGACTATAAAATCCACATTTTGTTAGAAAAGAAGTAAAATCCAAAACAACATGACTGGCAGATATTTATATAGTACTGGGGTCTGTTGTGTAAATCTGTGAGTTACTTCCAGACTTAAATGGGTGGATTATGATCATGATACATTAATTTGTAATAATTAATTAATCATTCATTTGCAGCTGTTGCTATAGGACTGAAAGTAATATCTGTAAGAAAGTGAATGAACTAAGCTATCTAAGCCCTACTAACCTACAGAAGTTTACATACACTTAGGTTGAAGTCATTTAAACTCTTTTTTTAACCACTCCACAGATTTAATATTAGCAAACAATAGTTTTGGCAAGTCATTTAGGACATCTACTTTGTGCATGACAAGAGTAATTTTTCCAACAATTGTTTACAGACAGATTGTTTCACTTTTAATTGACAATATCACAATTCCAGTGGGTCAGAAGTTTACATACACTGTTAACTGTGCCTTTAAGCAGCTTGTAAAATGCCAGAAAATGATGTCAAGCCTTTAGACAATTAACCAATTAGCTTCTGATAGGAGGTGTACTGAAATGGAGGTGTACCTGTGGATGTATTTAAGGTCTACCTTCAAACTCAGTGCCTCTTTGCTTGACATCATGGGAAAATCAAAAGATATCAGCCAAGACCTCAGAAAAACAATTGTGGACCTCCACAGCTCTGGTTCATCTTGGGAGCAATTTCCAAACACCTGTAGGTACCACGTTCATCTGTACAAACAATAGTACACAAGTATAAACACCATGGGACCACGCAGCCATCATACTGCTCAGGAAGGAGACGCATTCTATCTCCTAGAGATGAAAGTAGTTTGGTGTGAAAATTGCAGATCAATCTCAGAACAACAGCAAAGGACCTTGTGAAGATGCTGGAGGAAACAGGTAGACAAGTATCTATATCCACAGTAAAACGAGTCCTATATCGACATAACCTGAAAGGCTGCTCAGTAAGGAAGAAGCCACTGCTCCAAAACCACCATAAAAAAGCCAGACTACAGTTTGCAAGTGCACATGGGGACAAAGACCTTAATTTTGGAGAAATTTCCTCAGGTCTGATGAAACAAAAATGGAACTTTTTGGCCATAATGACCATCATTATGTTTGGAGGAAAATGGGTGAATCTTACAAGCGAAGAATACCATCCCAACCGTGAAGCATGGGGGTGGCAGCATCATGTTGTGGGGGTGCTTTGCTGCAGGAGGGACTGGTGCACTTGAGTAAGGAAAATTATGTGGATATATTGAAGCAATATCTCAAGACATCAGCCATGAAGTTAAAGCTTGGTCGCAAATGAGTGGTGATGGCATAGTGGGCTAAAGAACATAACTGGTAATCAGAAGGTTGCAAGGCACTTAACTCCAGATTGCTCTGGGGGAATTGTCCCTGTAATAAGTGTACTATAAGTCGCTTTGGATAAAAGCGTCTGCCAAATGCATAAAAGTAAATGCAAGTGGGTCTTCTAAATGGACAATGACCCCAAGCATACCTCCAAAGTTGTGACAAAATGGCTTAAGGACATCAAAGTCAAGATATTGTAGTGGCCATCACAAAGCCCTGACCTCAAAATTTGTGGGCAGAACTGAAAAAGCGTGTGCGAGCAAGGAGGCCTACAAACCTGACTCCAGTTCTGTCAGGAGGAATGGTCCAAAATTCCAGCAAATTATTTTGAGAAGCTTATGGAAAGCTACCCAATACGTTTTACCCAATTTAAACTATATAAAGGCAATGCTACCAAATACTAACAAATTGTATGTAAACTTCTGACCCACTGGGAATGTGATGAAAGGAATAAAAGCTGAAATAAATAATTCTGTTATTCTGACATTTCACATTCTTAAAATAAAGTAGTGATCCTAACTGGCCTAAGACAGGGAATGTTTTCTACGATTAAATGTCAGGAATGGTGAAAAACTGAGTTTAAATGTATTTGGCTAAGGTGTATGTAAACTTCTGTCTTCAACTGTATAACAGTACTTTGCCACAAGTGAAATGTTTTAGAAATTATAGTACAGATTTTGTGTAAATATACAATGTGTAAAACACTGTAAATAGCCAACACTGGTGATTTTATATGATAGGTCTTCATGAAATTGTTGAAATGTAATATGAGGCAGCTTTTTGAAGAGTGCTAATGTGAGGCTATTCACCTGACAATGTGAAACTTGACAAAATTACAGTACAGTCAAAATTTTTGTCTTTTCCATTTTCATGATTTCAGAGGTCATCTTTCCCCACTCTTTTTCTCTGCATGCAGACAAAGCAAATGTATTTTAATCTTGGATCAACAAGGCCAAAGTGTCCTCCACTTCAGCCTGCCCATTGTAAGTGGGAAATGTGTGACTGCAAAAGCAATACACTGTATATAAATAGATTTTTTTCTTCACCTCATATCAATTTTAATAAACATACTTAACCTCTTCTTTGTGTGCTTGTGTGTATCTGAAGGCAATTCAAAAGCTGAGTGAGGTTACTCTGCACTATATTGTAGATATACAGTATATTACAACAGCTCTGAGGGGAAGAAAAATTCAACACACTTGTGAGTTGTGAGTGTTAGTCTACTCTGGGTCTGCAGTTCTAATGTGGCAAGTGGGTGAGGTTTTATGCACCCTCCTGTCATTTATGCTGGAGCGATGCAGGCCCTGGATGTGGAGTCTCACACGGTTCAGTAGAGAAGCAGACTGGCTTCATGTTGGTCAAGTTATCAAAACCCAGTGAATAGTTTCTAAATGCAATGTAAAGCAAAGTGTAAAATGCTTGACATTGCTTAAGCTAAAGTAAAAAGACCTCTGATTGTTTTTCCTCAAATGCTTTTATAAGTGATAAATGTTGCACCAGATGAACTGAGCTAGTCTTTTAGCCAGTGCTGAGTATTTTACTTCAATAAGGGAAACTTTTCTGCACTGTAAAAAGTATAAACTTTTAAATGTTGCCATAGAGTTATTTTTGCATGATCTGATTCTTAAAAATTGCTTTTGTTGGTATAACACAATACAGTTACCTAATTAAGTTTCCTGATACATGTTTTTTACAGTTTGACCACTATGACTTTTTGTTGTGTCACTTAAAGGGATAGTGCACCCAAAAATGAAAATTCTCTCAACATTTACTCACCCTCATGCCATCCGAGATGTGTATGACTTTCTTTCTTCCACTGAACACAAACAAATATTTTAGAAGAATATTTCAGCTCTGTCCATACAATGCAAGTGAATGGTAACCAAAACTCCAATAGCCCCAAAAAGTAGATAAAGTCAGCATAAATGTAATCCATCAGACTCCAGTGATTTAATCCATGTCTTCTGAAGTGATCCAGTTGGTTTTGCATGAGAACAGACCAAAATTTAACTCCTTTTTCACTCCACTCTATTTTGTTTTTAAAGCAAAAAGTCATATTGGGTTGTCATGGAATAAAAAGTGACAGGAAAGCACATCTCTAACAGGGTAGCAAAGTGACAGTTTGAAGATCAGATGTGTAATTTTTTCTTACATTATGATCTAAAAGTAGGTTTATTGTCACCAAACCAGTTAGTATTTGAGAATTTTCATTAAGATACAATCAGTTTATTTTTATTTATACAAATTCAAGGTTAATGGACTGCTACTGTGTCACGTTTATGTGTTTTGTTTTTAAGTTTAGTTCCTGTTCAGGTCATGTGGTTCCATGTCATGTGATTCCCTGTTTCCATGTCAAGTCATGTGATCATCCTGTTTCCCTCCATGTTCATGTGTCTTGTTTTCATTGGTTTATTGTCTTGTTAATTCGTTATCAGTTCTAGTTTGTCGTTGGTTTAAGTTAATAGTCTTGTTATTTTGTTTATAGTTCTTTCTGTTCATTGGTTGTCTTGTTACCCTTGTCCATCAATTTATACCCTCGTGTTTGCCATGGTCCTTTGTGAGGTATAGTGTTTATGTAATGTTGGTTCTATGGTCAAGTCAAGTCAAGTCATTTATTTCTGTTTTGTTTCATGTTTGATATACGGTTTTTGGATTCCACGTTTGTAATAAACTGCACTTGGGTTCTTCACATCATCTCGTCTTCGTCTGCCTGTCATTGCCTTGCCAGCCATTGTTGCAGAATACCTCACCTAACTATGAACCCAGCAGTTCAACTTCTACGCCTACGTCAGGGGAATCGACCCACCTTCTGCCCCGGATCCTGAGTCAGCTCCATGCCATGTCACAGCCACGCCAGAGTCAGCTCCATGCCATGTCACAGCAACGCCTCGGCCTGCTTCATGCCATGTCACAGCCATGCCTTGGCCTGCTCCATGCCATGGTCGACGGGCCAGCGTCCCACGTCATGGTTAACGAGCCAGCGTCCCACGTCATGGTCGATGAGCCAGCGTCCCACGTTATGGTCGCCGAGCCAGGGTCCCACCTTCTGCCCTGGATCCTGAGTCTGCTCCATGCCATGTCACAGCCACACCAGAGTCAGCTCCATGCCATGTCACAGCATTTCACGTTTGATTTACGGTTTTTGGATTCCACGTTTGTAATAAACTGCACTTGGGTTCTTCACATAATCTCGTCTTCGTCTGCCTGTCATTGCCTTGCCAGCCATCGATATAAACTGTAAGTAGTTTGCTTGTTTTGTTAGCAAGTCTGAGGCTTATCCCACTCTTATCCAAAAAGTAAAACATTTCCTCTAATTGAAATATCACCCCTCTATGCTTTTACCCCTTCTATGCCTTTCATATACACACACACCTGTCTGATTTCTTTGTGATCTTTGCCCATGTGATGCCAGCCTTCACATTTACGGCTCACATTATTCTACAGTAAAGTGCTTTAAAATGCTTTAAATCGCCCCACCGCCTTTCAGTTTGACAGAGTTACAGTTATAAAGATAAAAGCTGAGGTTCTTTCCCACCTGTACAGACATACAGACCAAACTACCCTCTAAAATGTTCCATAATGTTATGCAGGAAGTAATTTAATGCAAGTGTGACTATTTGGAAGACTGTTTAGCCATGTCATGTTAATCATTTTGCATATTGCTGTTGCATATGTACTTAGATGAAAAATTTATTTTTATTAGGTTTGTGATAATCTACTGTAATTACATGATTATAGCTGAGATTAACTTAAAATTAGACAAAGACAGGATTAAAGTCAAAAATATTTCAATACAACAGGTGTCTTATTATCCTTTACATGATGCAAACTCCTGAAAAGTCTCCATATGTGTGGCTATTTTTTAATTATCTACAACTGTTTCAATGCTGTGTGGGGTGAATGCAACATTAGACTCTGACCCCATCTGCTGAGGCTATTGACCAAATCAATTCAATAAAAAACAGCAAAAACCTATCCTTTTAAAGACCGCTTTTCTACCTCTCAACCTAGCGCAAGCTTTGCAAGCTCGTGCCATGTGTCTGTCTACTGAGATTCTGCTGCACACTAAACCAAATGCCTTTATTAGAGGGTTCTGAAAAAGGAACAGGGTGACAGGTGTAGGCATTGAAAAGAAACAGGAGTATGTAACAAGAGAGATTGTGGAGGAATGAAAAGGGGAAAAGCAAAACACAGAGAAGTAAAGTTAAGAGTCGCATAGAGCAGGCATTAGATAGTGTAACAAGCATTCGATTCTTTACTGCTATAGGTTAACAGGTCTTTTTTTCTAGCAAAGTTACATACCTGGAAGGGCTGGTACAAGTTTGTCTATCTGTCTATACAGTAATCCCCCTGTTTGTTCTGGGAAAATTCCACAAATCTGAACCACACCTTTCATATGCTTCTAATAATCCTCTATCATTTGAACAGACTGTACAGCTTAATAAACTTTCCCTATTTTAGTCAGGAAAAGTAATCTGTGTCTGATTAACAAAACTATCAATTAGTTAAACTGTGATATCCAGAACTGCTCTTCCAGAAATTCTCTCTTTCTTTAGGATGGTTGCAAAATGTAAAAGATGTTGACTTCAGAGACTTCATATACCTGAAAAACACATTTACCACAAGGCATCAGAGCTTGAGAGCCTGTAAAAAAGATACACATACATACACAATTCTGGACTCTCAACTATTTGTTTTAGGCTATTCTTGGGAAATAGGGCTTCCTTCTTTTTCTTATTTGCTTATTTCTTTTAAACATTTGAGCATTTATCACATATTGAAGTGATAAAGTCAGAAATGTAACCCTGATCAGGACACCAAAGCCATTTTACGAATTATGTCCTTACTAAATAAATAAAAGGACTTTTCATTTTAACTCAAATATTGATCTGAATTGCAATAGAGCACAACAGTCTGGTTCTGGAGGTAGAAATCCCATACATTTTCTTCAAATCCCATACATTTTATTAACGATAATTTATAAACCTTTAAAAACAGACCTACCTTGAGCTCTGAGGCTGTTGACTGATGGTATACTATGCTTATGTTGAAGGCACCAGGCCAGGTTATTTCAACTTAATTTTTAAAAAATCATGTTAAAAAGCGGAAATTCCGGTGAACTAAACCATGATCCTGGATAGAAAAGATCCATTAATCAGAGAATTAATCCATGAAATACTTCCATGATGCATTTGAGTCAGTCTCCACTGTAAATAATAATCCTGTAAAAAAAACTGTAAACTACTGGCAGCTGTGGTTGCCAGCATTATACTGTAAAAATACGGTGTTACCGTTCTTGAAATTAACAGCAAGATACTGTTTTTGACAGCTACAGTATACAACTGCAATTTAGCAGCATATTGCTTTTAAATTACATACTGTCTACTGTTGTTGAAATTAACAGCTATGTTCCCAACATGCATTGCGGCATGAAGAATTTACTTTGATTTTTTACTATTTGCTCCTTGACCCATCCAACATCACCCACCCCCCCAAAACACTAAATATGCTGATAAAATTTTGCTCTAATATCTTTCAGTGTTTTTGCTTTTATGTGTAATGCATCACTATTATCACATATAGTGCCATTTATAAGGGAGGATAATACATTCAGTCTGACTTTAGGTTTTATCTTCCAAGTAGCACAGTGCAACAACTTGTGTTTTACTTAAACGCAAACTGACTGGCTGGAAAAACATGATATAATAATAAAGAAGGTTCAAGTTGCCAGCTCAAGAGAACACTAATCATCATAATGGTGACTTCAAACAAAACACAACTATTGATAACAAAACAACAACACTAATTAAACTAAGACGTCTATTTAGTCTGAATAAAATATTTTGTACATGTTTTTTAGACCCAATGTATTGCCAAAGTATACATACTTATTCAAGCGCAAAGGCTTATGGGTATTTCACCATTATAACCCACAATGCAGTGCTATACTTTTATTTTACTGTGTACAGGTTGTTGTTTTTTTCATAAAAAATATACTGTTCAATCCTGGCAAAAAAAAACTAAAATATACGTTTCAAAATGTCACTATAGCTTTCACCAAAGATGTTATCACGATTTTAAATGTTCATTTTCCCCTAATGCCTTTCATAGAACAGCTATTTACCGTAAAACTAGTCACTTCACAGTGAGCCTGCTCTTGATCTCCCAGAATGCAACATTTTTAACAGCAAACTACTGTATTTATGAATCACAGTAGATTGCTGTAGGAATTTGCCCGTACATTTACAGTAATTTTTTATAGTGTCCCCACACTCTTAAATTGCATATATCTCAATATTTTGCTTATACTTAACTTAATATCAACAATGTTAAGTCAATAGTTTATTACTCTTCCATTGTTTTTATTTTGATTATGTCATTCGCAATGCTTTGTGGGATCGTTGTTCATTCCCTCATAAAAGAATTGGTTAATCTCGGAGCTGGTTGGTTTGGTTCATGGCTTAGAACTCTTTAATGAAGGATTTCATGAAATCTCAATGGAAAAAATGAATGGGAAAAATACTTCCGGAAACCAGACAGCTGAAAAAGTGGGTGGGCACTGTTGCTTCATTGTTTATTATATGAGAAGAAAGATGCGTGATGCAAGAGACATTAAGCTGTGTAGGAAATAGGTTTTCTGGGACAACGGTCAGTTATATAGTTCAGCAGGAATGTGATTCAAGTATTCAAGAGAGACCTGCAATAAATGGGAATAACATCAACAGGTGGTGAAGAATTCAAATTGTGCAAAAGTTAGGCTTCAAGTGCTTCAAGTAATTTGGACCAGATCACTTAAAGAGGTGACTCTTGGGGTGCTTTCACACTTGGTTCGATTGCTTTGACCAAACCAGAGTTCATTCATACCACCAAAAGTTTACATTTACACAACGACATGACATGTATAGAACAATCTGGTACGACTGCATTTATATCAGCGGGCGAACAATACTGGAGTTCTCATGAACCGTACTCCAGACTAGAGGTAGACCAATATATCAGTTTTACTGATTAATCGGTGCCGATAGTTGCTTTTTGGAACTATCGGTTATCGGCAAAAATCGATGCCAAAATATTATTTTTTTTATTCCTACAGTATAACAGCAGCCTCCAGAAGTGAAATATAAACAATCACTGACACCTAGTGGGAATTTGTTATATCTAAATCTTTCATAATTGAAAATATTCATCAATATTTTTATCTTCACTTCAGTGCATATTTTGTTATTTTGATTAGATAACTCAAGCGCTCTAAATTGAAGTGAGCGCATGCAAAGAAAGATGTAACTATACAGAAATGTGCCCCGCAGCATATACATTGTGTCTTCACCTTTCTTGTAAATAATAATAAAAAATCTCACCTGGTGATATATAAAATCCTCAATCTGGTGAATATAGGCTATAAAAGCTTAATTTGGTAAATATTTAAATACAGACCATTTGTAACTAAACCAATTCTCCATCATTTCAAAATAAGTGTCTCTGAATTTCAGGCTTGTTTATAGTTAAAGTCCTTAATTTTTCTGGTTATTATTGGGATTTGGTTGCACATTGGACTGAAACACTGGAATTTTGTCAATTTTTTAGTCTCTGTAGTGCCTGTTGTAGTATGGAAAATACAAATACATTTTTTTAGCATTCTATAAATCCATTTTAAAAACTATCAGTTGATTAATAATCAGTTCCTGGCCTATTCAACCACCTTAGGTATCGGTATCTGCAAAATCCACTATCAGTCGACCTATACCCCAGACCACCTTTTCAAGCGGACTTGGGTACGGTTGCCCGGTGCATACCCGAGTTCGGTAAAACAGCATTCACATCACCCAAACGAACCAAACTTTGACGTCATTCGAACCCGGGTGTGCACCAAAAGTGCTGGTGTGAAAGCACCCTTGAAGCAGTGTATCTTGAGTCTCTGCTGTGGTGAGATGGGAGTGCCAGACAACCAGAAGTAGTTGACCACAGCATCAGTTCCACTTTTCACATTACTCTCACCTTTTACTCCCAATGTTCTTGCTTTATTTTTATGGCCTTTCCTCCTTTTGACTTCACTTGTTTCTCTTTCAATCATGTTTCCCTCAATCGTTAAACTTCAGCGACCGGAATGAGGTCATTATCTAAGGTTGTGATGAGGAATTGCTGCATTCTCTCTCCCTCTTCTTCAGCAGCAATGATCTTTAACAGGGGCGTAGGAAGAATAAACTTAGATCTTTGATGACATGACTCAACACTTATTTCAACACTAATCCTTATCTATCACCTCAGCTGAAGCGTGCAGATACATGTAGTTAACAATTCATTTTACAATCAATATAAAAAATATTGGATGTAATGTTGTTCAGTATGAGCAATAATATCCTGGAACTTGTCCAGTAGACTACTGTGGAAACATTTTGAAACCTCACTAATGTTCACTATATCTGAGGAATGTTTTTAACACTTTGGTTGTCATCTGCTCATCAGGTAGATAGACAGTACTTCAGTTAATGGTAGGATGGTGACTTTATGGCCACTTCCTTGGAATTTGAGTGGGTGTTTAATGAGGCTTTCACTTTTCAGTGGTTACTGTGGTCAGCATTGGGTGTTTGTTGTGTTCTACATAGACATTACAGTGAATTTTCAGAGGAATTACTGTTGCTCTAGGTAATATGGCACAGGCCACAAGCACCTCAAGTTCATTGAATAGATACTATCTTTGTCCTCAGGTCAAATGGCAATTGAACCAAGCATGCTGCTGCAGATGGTTTACCATAACTTTTTCATGTGCTCACAAACTCGCATATTCAACTTTCCCATAAAACTGCAATTACATTTTCCTCTGCTGTCCATCACTAGTGTATAGTTCTGACAAAGGCTTTGACATCTCTTTCCCTCTTTCTCCCAGGTGTCACAGGAGGCATTAAATGCTCTTTTAATTTGTATGTGGAATCTCATATTGTATCTTTCCTGATTAGACCACATACAGTTTTGGAATTACATGCAAACACCCATTGTCATTGTAATAATATTATTACGTTATTATATGGAGGTTGAAGACGAGTAAATCAGTTTTCTCAGCCTCCACAGAGGAATTTGTAGTCTTTATCATGCCACTGAGTGGAATGTGATAAGTCAATAGAAAAATGCCATTGATAACATGCAAAAACACTTCTTTTTTTTTAAATCAGTCTTAGGTTTATGAATTACTATTACTTCTCACCAGACCCACCCCTTGCCCCCTAAATTTCTGTTAGAAAACAGCATTTATTTGCGCATCCCTAAGACTCTCTTCTCCCTCCTGCCGTGTTAGGCTGACCTGGGGCTTGGCTGTCTTGCCTTGGCCTTGAGAGGACTGAGAGTGTGTTTAAGTAGAGGGAGCGGCTGAGCGAGGCAAATAAAAACTCTTTACACACTCCGAGACTGAGCTGAGCTGCAACCTCAGGTACGCAATTGTGAAATTCCCAATGTTCCACTCCCTGCAGTCCACAACAACACAAAGAGCTGACCGAAATCATGGCTAAGTTATTGTCCTTAAGACTGTTTCGCTGTACACTGGCCGCTTAGGGACATTCTCAAAAGATTAATCATTTGGGGCCGCACATAATCTTGTATGAGTTCTGCAACTAAACAACATTATGTTTGTTTGTAGAGCTTATTAATGCTACACATACAGTTACTTACACATACTGTATGTGCAGTACACGGCCAGATTCTGACACATTCTGACCCCAGGGTTAAACCTTGCCCTAATGACACCCATTGTTGTCAGCTATAAATGTAATGTCTACATAACTAGTCTGGCCTCATAAAAAGGAGCAAATAATAATAATAATAATAATAATAATAATAATTCATAGTTTCAGTATTGTAAGTATAACAAGTCAATGTTCTCATTAATGCTAATATTTGCAGTTACAGAGATGTAAATCTACTAATACAACCAGTGAAAGATGAGAGGACCAGGAAAATCACAACTGCTCCACCACAGCACTTATTGGTTAACTTTCCAATTCACAGCAGGTATAATATCTGTAGCAGAAGTACCTTTCCTGTAGTATTCAGATGATTGCCAACTTTCAAAATCAGTTCATATTTCATATGTTTACATACAGTACATAACTTGTTCACCATAGTAGTGTGGCATCACCATTCATTAGTACAGTATGCACTCCACTTTGACCACCATGGTTAAGTGTTGTATTACTAAATTGATCAATTAGATAACTGATCAAATGCAAATTAATTTGGGCATAAAGTAACTTTTGTGTAACAGCTTGCTTGAAGGAGTAGAAGAAGAAATTAATTGCCTTACTTACAGTCACATGTTTGGTGCTAATGAGTGATGAAGATATTTTAGAAGAGAATTACTGCTGGATTTGCTCTCAGCATTTTATGAGATGAACACTGCCTCCTCCTTGCTCTCTATTGGTTTGTAAAGTGCACCAAACTGCCAACATGATACTATCTAAAGGATTCTGGCACATGTGTGATATGAATTTAGTATAGTGTTATCAGAGGGAGCCTGCAGCGTTTTTAACCCTCCTATTGCTTTCGGGTCATTTTTGACCTGGGAGGGGTAGATAATATTTTTTAAATACCACATACTGTAGTTTTTAGTATGCGAACCAAACTTTGGTAGTTTGTCAAGACTTTAAAAAAACACATAATATTTTTTTTCTTCAGATTTTTTAATAAAATTAAAAAATATATATTGTTACATCTTTTGCGTTCGCAGGTCAATTTTGACCTGGGCATCGATTGTGGCTTTACACATGATATTATATATATTATAATTTTTCCTTATAAACACTTGACTTACATTAAGCCTCTTTCCCACACTTTCTCACACACTTTTTTGTCTCACACTGGAACTGCATCTTGTTTACAAACATGCACATACACATACACATACTGTCAGAAACAGACACATACACATTCCTGTACAAAACAGACATGACAGATGTAACAAACATAACAAAATAAACTAAATCAAAGGTACAATGAATACGTTAGTTTCACAACTTTTGACCACCAAGTTGTATTGAGCAGATATGAGTAATAGGTAATTCATTCAAATTACTAGTAATTCTCACATTAGATGTTAATATAAATTGTATATTATGTTATATTAAGATATATGTGAATACAAAATTCACAGAAATGTTGATAAAAAACATGTGTTCACATGTATTACACTGGTTTTGCTGTAGTTAATGTAGTATATTTTTAAATGTAAAATAATTTCTACATTTTATTATTTCTAAAACAAATTGCATATTAATCACTTTTATATTTGTCAGTTAACATGCCAAAAATATAAATCTTTTTACATGTATGAACAGTTAAGAACTTATTATTGACTTACAATATAGTTTTAGATAAAAAAAAATAAAAAAAAGATAAAAAACTTCAGGATATGAATGATTTACAAGCTTGAATTCCACCGGGTCAGAACTGACCTGCAAATGCAAAAGTTTTATGCAGATTCTGAATGCAATAGGAGGGTTAAAACCACGTCTTTATGCATGGTGTGTGTGACGAAGGGCTTTGTCCAATACTAGCATGAGATGAATTAAATACTCTTGGGTTTGTTTGGTGGATTCTGTTTATATCAAAATGTTTTACTTTTTCTAAAGTACTAGTCTGGTTTATTGTAATTTTATTCAAATAAAACAATTACACAATCAATTTTCAATTAAATGGGGAAAAAAATATGTCTATATAGACCCTGCATGTGTGCATCTATTTATGTGCTTGTAGCTTTTGGAAAGAAAAAAGACATACTTCTCCCATATTATGCATCTTTACTCTCTCTCTCTGATAACTAATTTGCTCCTCATATATCATCATTACTTTGTGGCAGTGCTGAAATTCAGACAAAAAAATTGCACACCCAAAAACTAAAACGAACAGGTCAACAAATCATCTATGTCATTCTCAACTGAACAAAATGCTTTAGCAGGGGGCCTACTCTCTTTAATGTATTTCACAAGACAAGCAGCCACCATCTTTGATAGAGCAGTCTGGAAAACGTGTGAAAACAAGAGAAAATAAGACAATGAGACACATACCTTATCCGCAACTATGGGCCAGGGAACACAGTGGTTACCATGGCTTAATCTGTCACTGAAGTGGACTTTGAGGGGTGACAGGGTTTTTGCGGGCTGATCTTTCTTCCAAACAGACAGCTTAGCATTTGTGTGCACAGATAAAGCCCATTCCAATATCTCCAATAAGTTGTGATGGGCAGAATAGCCAATTTAATCTCTCTTCTCTCTCTCTCTCTCCCTTATGCCAATAGAATAGCAACTGATTGAGATGGAGGAAAAATTAATTATATCCTGTTCCTAACTGAATCAGAACTTTCCTGATTTTCAGAAACTGTGTTTGAAACAAAAATGTGGCCCGTAAATTGTTGAACTTGGTTGAACTTTTACATACATTTTTTAAAAATGTAGGCAAAACATGATGCTCATATAGTGGTAACGCACAAAACATCATAAATAATGTGGGAGAACGTTGTTGTAGTTCATTTATTACAAACACAACTATTTTATATAGCTTCTGTGACCAACAACTCTGGTTACAAGTTATAAACCTGACAGTTATGAGATTAAAGAGATATATGGAATAAAAACAACACAGAGAGAGAGAGAGAGAGAGAGGGGGGAGGGGGGGGGGGGGGTTAAAAATAAGAGTGAGAAGTCTACTTTATCAAAATGTAACAGAAATGTCCGTATTTTTAGCCCATCTAGTTTTCTTTATTTACTTGTATAAATGGCTTTATTTATGATGTTTAATTATGTTTAGCACAGTCTGCACATGTTGAGTACAGAATGATGAATGAAGTTTAACGACTTTTCAGTCGTTGATATGCACCTCAAGTGGGCAAAATTGTTAAAAGAGCTTTTTCACAAAATAGTCCATCAGCAGGTCACACACATGCATGGGCATCTGCATCACAGATATATTGAGCCACACATGCATGTCGCATGGCAAACTGATGCGTTCACGTCTCACGGTGTCCCTCCCCGAAGCCCACCTTCTTTAAAGATTTTTGCGCGTCTGTTTTGTGGGTTAACATCATAAGGGTTCGTCCTGTCGAGCCAATCAGGTCCCTCCCTACCTCAGATCGCAGCTATAATACATAGGAGTAAAGAGGTTTCTCGCATAAGTGGCTGTGGCTTCAACTAACCTTGTGATTTCGAGGTCAGTCTTACCTTTCCCACATTCGCGCCGCAAACCACCGATGCGTTCCGTTATCACACGAGCATTACCGCACCTGTCACGGTAGGGGCTCGCTCTGAGGGACACGCGTGAACTGAACCGGAGGAGGAGACAGCAAGGACATCGCAGGAGATCTGTGCAGTGAAAACGCAGCACTAGAAATCCTGGTAGTCAGACCGGACGGACGCTCCGTAGAACACCGCAGCCCAGGATTCGTGCGACATTCTCCGGGCCAGAATGCGGCTTATGACGAGAGTGGCGTTGGTGTCTCTTGTCAGTCTGTCCTTGGTGGTGTCCGGACTGGCCTGCGGTCCTGGCAGAGGCTACGGCAGAAGAAGACATCCGAAGAAACTCACACCTCTCGCCTACAAGCAGTTCATACCTAATGTCGCGGAAAAGACCTTGGGGGCAAGCGGCAGATACGAGGGCAAGATAACGCGCAATTCGGAGAGATTTAAAGAACTTACTCCAAATTACAATCCCGACATTATCTTTAAGGATGAGGAGAACACAGGCGCGGACAGACTCATGACACAGGTAATTCCTTTGCCTTCAGATAGCCTACTATTGCACACTTCCCCGGACCGCATCTTTCTGCTTACACTTAATGTGAGAGCTTCCAAAAGTAGCAATACAGTTCGTTAAAGGATTGTGAATTGCACGTTGTGGGTTATGCATTGCTTTCTGCTGTGAAGCTGTGCGAGAGAAATGCCATCAAGAAAGGACCGGCGGGTTGCCTCCTTGCTCACCCTCATTGTGGAAGGTTGCCTGAAATATTTATGTGCCACTCTGTTCATATCTACAGATTTATCTGACTAGCTTTATTTAGGCAATATAAAACGTGGACTTACATGCCCTGCAATCAGCTAGAGAGATACGGCACCTGGTTTTAAGGAACTGTGGATATGTCAATCTCATGACAGCTAAATATAGAACAAAATTAGGCATAAATGTCCATGGGATCGCTTAGTCAGACCGCAGCGGCTGCTTATCAGGGCATGAAAATATTGACATTTCGAAAAGGATGCTCTGAAGATTGTTTCTACTTATTAATGGGCATGGACGGTACCACTTATAGTAACCGATTAGAATCAGACACAACGGTCCCTCTTGTTTCAAGGAGTTTTCTCATGTCTGAAATAAGTTTTTATGTGGTACACTGCAGGTAGTCATAGTTTAATTGAATTAGTCTCTATTAATATTATGGCCATCAGAGGACTTCATATATTCACAAAGTAGCCTATCAGTCTTTTCTGATTAAAACCAAATAATCTGACAGGTCAGATAATATTTATTTTATCGTTAATTCTTTTTTTGGCCTCTGAAAAAATCAGACCGCTTGGGGAACAGGCTGTCTGTCCCCAACATGGCTTTCCACTCTCCTCTCATTAGCAGAGATCATGTGAACTTCTGACCCTTTGCCAATGCAAAGAATGAATAACATCCCTACTAAATATGTTTGCTACATAGCGCATGTAAAGAGGTTTGTTTTCAGTGTAATTTACAATGTGATTATCCTGAGTAGCTATTATATTTTTTACATGACTATTTTGAACATATCCCTGTTCAATATTTTGTTCAAAGTCTATGATTGTTTATCGCATTTACAAGGTTTGCTGAAGCATTTGTAAGCACGTGCGCTGTGTGGCACGCAGGTGCATTTGCCTATAAAGTTTACCTTTTTGGACCTTGAAAAGATGAAACTCTTGTCTGGTTTGGTTTTCTCAGATGTATATCAAACTCTGCTTAAGCTGAATGTGATTTGAAGTGTGCCATTAAAATTGGAAAGCTGCCCTTTGCTAACTTTAAACATTGATGCTCCAGGCTTTCATGGAAGTTAGAGGTATCCTGCTAACAAATGCTTCCGAAAAGCACATACGAGTTTGAGATGGTTTGTTGGTATAACAAGCCATATAGTGAATTATACTTAACGGTTCTTCTTGTAAAATTATGCAGAACCACGAGAGCATCCCATAGGTTGTTTGTTCTGACAGGTAGCTGATAAGTGTTTCCTCTAAAACAGTTCGTTTTAGGAGGAGACTAGGAGCTGACTGTGACTAGGCGGCTTGTTGAACAAACCTTGTGTGGAGCACAAAGCGGCGGCGCTGGGGGTTCCCGCTGCGCTTCATGGTGGCTGAACAGAATTTGCCTTGATTTGCGGCACACGACCCAATGAATTAATAAAGAGTTTAGGCTTCACGGTTCTTGAGTCCCCAGCAGTTTTGCTCAGAATGTGCCAGATAGCTTTGCCCCCTTGTTTGGATTTTCCTCTTTCATTCGAGTGCATCAATTAATAGGCTGCACTGAAGAAAAAAGGTTAATCTAAAATGTGCATCATGTGGTAACACCTAAATTAAGTGGTTTTATTAACTGGTTCAAGGAAAAAAATGACATATTTTAGGGATTGGGTAAGGTAGAAAAAGGTCTTTAAGATAACTATTGCATGTTGTCACTTTTTAAAGTGTGCTTGCAATACAGATATGGAAATATGTTTTATTTGTGTTAGGATTAAGTCCTCTTATATCATTTGCCATTTCGTCTTAGATATTCCACAGATCCAGTATCTTCATTAGAACATGATTAATGTAGATGGCAACATGAGGATATACACTCACTGAGCACTTTATAAGGAACACCTGTACACCTACGTATTCATGCGATTATCTAATCAGCCAATTGTGTGGCAGCAGTGCAGTGTATAAAATCATGCAGATACGGGTCAGGAGCTTAAGTTAATGTTCACATCAACCATCAAAATGGGGAAAAATTTGATCTCACTGATTTCGACCATGGCATGATTGTTGGTGCCAGATGGACTGGTTTGAGTATTTCTGTAACTGCTGATCTCCTGGAATTTTCACACACAACAATCTCTAGAATTTACTCAGAATGGTGGCAAAAACAAAAATCATCTAGTGAGCAGGAGTTCTGCGGACGGAAACACCTTGTTGATGAGAGAGATCAACAGAGAATGGCCAGACTGGTTCAAGCTGACGGAAACTCAGATAACTACTCAGTACAATTGTAGTGAGCAGAATAGCATCTCAGAATGCACAACATGTCTGACCTCGAGGCGGATGGGCTACAACAGCAGAAGACCACGTTGGGCACTTTATTAGGACCACTGTGTTTCTAATAAAGTGCTCAATGACTGTAGATATAGAGAAAGGGACAGAGACAGGTATGTTATAGGTTTGACAGATTGATAAACTTACATTACAGGTAGTATACAGTTTTCATAATAAACACTTGAGACATAATGGAGTGTTGATACTGAAGTATAGCACAAGATATTCTAACTGAATATTCATCATGGTTTAATAGGTATATTATGAAGGTATATATAGTCCAGAGTGCCTATTGATGCAGAGGATGAGCATCCTTCACTGCTGACATGAAAATGAGACAGTCATGTCAAATGGTGAAAGAGAGTGGGGGAATTGTAGTCTGGAACAAAAATGAATGTGGATGTGATAAGCTAAGGATGGTGTGACACACTTTGAGAAGGAGAGAGAAAGTAAGAGAGAAGGACAGAGTCAAAGTGAGGAGTGTATACATGTTTGAATTATTACAGGTATTAATTTGGCTTAGTGTCACAATTTGCAAGGATATTTTCAATAGATTTTATATAACCTCTGAAAGAGCGCTGGTTAAGCAATCACATCACGTCCCTTGAGCAAACCTGTGCTGCAAGAATAATGAGTAGTTGCTTCTCCCCTTGGAAGCAGTAAAAGAGTCTTTTGTGGTGTTTTATTTGACATATTGGTTAAGTGTTGGGAAGAGTTGTCCGGGAGAAAGCCAAGCATCTCAACACTAGGTCTCGGGGAAAGGTTAGTGGGTGCACCACCCAAACATGGCCTGATACCTGCACCTCAGCTGGGTCTTTTTGTTTGAACTTCATAGTTTTAATAATAAACACTATTACTAATCTGTATTTCTTGCCTTCTAAGCTAAGTTTATCATTTTCTGTACTATTTCCTTTGAGTGCATTCAATGTGAAGAGGTCTTGATGTAGTCACACCTTTCCCTGGTTTGATCTATATGTTTTAGATCAGTGAAGCAAATGCAATAACTTATCCATTTTTCATTGAGCTCTTTGGACAGAACATCGTTGCATGCAAGGCTGAATTATTGTCAGTGTAAATACAGGTTTCTCATAGACTTAGGTAGTGGATTTGTCTGGAATTATCAACTTGGTTACTTAATTATTGCCAAAAAATAATGCTTGGAAAGCTTAGATCCATGCAGCTTGCTCAGAACTCTTTGACCAGACATCATAGTCCATATATAAATAAGATAGGTAGGTTTGTTTTAGTAGAAAATGCAAAACATACTATAAATCATATCAGATAATTACCTCTCCTCCCTTTCTCTCTCTGTCTCTCTATAAGAGGTGCAAAGACAAGCTGAACTCACTGGCCATCTCTGTAATGAACCAGTGGCCAGGGGTTAAGCTGCGTGTAACAGAAGGCTGGGATGAGGATGGTCACCATTTTGAAGAATCACTCCACTACGAGGGAAGAGCTGTTGATATCACCACCTCTGATCGAGACAAGAGCAAATATGGGACACTCTCTCGGTTGGCCGTGGAGGCTGGATTTGACTGGGTCTATTATGAGTCCAAAGCCCACATCCATTGCTCTGTCAAAGCAGGTAAGATCATGGTGGCTTGACTGGAATACCAAAACCATGTTTGAATAAAGAAGCACCCATAAAACTACACATTTCATGGTTTAAAGTAACACGTATAAAAACACAAACTGCTAAAAGCATATGCAGTGAACATCAAAGGGAGGTGCTCCTAATTTAGTATTGGAAGTCTACTAAATTATAAGTATCTTACAAATAACTTCTGGCATAATAATATAATTCTAAAATAAAACATTTATATTTAAAATATTGTGAATAATCACCTATTGATGAGCCAAACTGTCTTAAAGTATACCTGCTTTTAAGTGTTTACATCTTAAGAATTAGCATTGATAGGACAGATAATTATAACCGAGTTATAACTAATACAGTAAAAATAGGCTATTAACTGATCTTATATCGCCCCACTCTGTTTCTGTGAAGGAAGCGCTTATCAAAGATCACTCACTGCAACAGAAGACAGGCGCAGACACATAACTGGAGATTTACGTGATCAAATTGAGGATGTTATTACACATGCGCTTGTAAAATAAGCGACGGTGATGCCTGTGAAGGCTTTGTGACATCACGTGCGCAAATACGATGTAGCCTAATTCCTGGTCTCTTGAATTGTGTTTATTCTACTTTTTATCAATGGTTGAAGGGGAGTAATGAAATGCATTATTATCTGATTTTGCGGGAAAAGGCCTAGCCTACGTTCTCCCTCCTTACGCAAAATCTTTCATTTTAAATTCTAAACACATTTACAAATACATTATAGGCTTTGAACAGGGCCCAAATCTGTTTCTCAGTGGTAACCATCCTATTTCATGCCCTAGAACATTATGAGAGGATTAGACTTAAAAAGTCCATTCTGTAGCTCTGTTTACCCTTCCACGAGATCGGAATGTGAAGAGTTCCCACAAGGCCGGAATTATTGTCATTAAGCCTGACAACGGAGAGCATGATGGTTTAAAAATGAAAGGAACGAAGAGGAGGGCACTGATTGAATACCGCAAGCGTTTCTCATTTACATTCAAATCTACACCATTGGAGCCTCGGAGAAGTGTCTGGGCTGTGTAAATACTAGCCTATTTGCGCCTGCTTGGGGTTTTCTCTTTCTTCGGGAAAGAAGGGTATAAGTGTGAATTGTCACATAGACGTTTCTGCACCTGAGCAAATATGAAAGAGGCGCGAGGAAAGGCAGAAATGTCCTTTTCCAAGAGTGCTCTGTACACAAGCTGCATTAGAATGACAGTGTCCGGGGCTTTATTGGTTTTTAATTAGAGCAGTCCAAGCTCTTTCGTCCTTCATCTCACACAAAGACATTGTTTTTTGAAAAACTTTTCGATGTACAGCCCAATTCCCGTCTCCACGTTTTCTTTTGTTGATTCAGACTTCTTTCCAGCTTTTTGACTCATTTCCCTCAACCTTATTTTAACGACTCAAAACATTTCGTTCAAAGTCTATTAGAGCATAATTTATCAGAGCTTTAATTTCCCGATATATAAATGTAGAGTGCAATGTAGTAAAAACGCCATGACATTCTGATTTGTTTGTTCACTGCGTGCTATTTATCTTGACAGAAAACTCGGTTGCCGCCAAATCTGGAGGCTGCTTCCCGGGTTCGGCTTTGGTCACGCTGAAAGACGGAGGGCTGAAGGCCCTGAGGGACCTGAACCCCGGTGACAAGGTGCTGGCTGCGGACAGCGCGGGAAACCTCGTGTACAGCGACTTCATCATGTTCACGGACCGAGACTCGACGACGCGACGTGTGTTTTACGTCATAGAAACTAAAGAACCCGTTGAAAAGATCACCCTCACCGCAGCTCACCTCCTGTTTGTCCTCGACAACTCAACGGATGATCTCCACACCATGACCGCCGCGTTTGCCAGCAGTGTCAAACCTGGACAAAAGGTGATGGTTGTTGATGATAGCAGTCAGCTTAAATCTGTCATCGTCGACCGGATATACACGGAGGAGCACGAGGGCTCCTTCGCACCAGTGACTGCTCATGGAACCATTGTGGTCGACCGAATACTGGCGTCTTGTTACGCGGTAATAGAGGACCACAGTCTCGCGCATTTGGCCTTCGCGCCAGTCAGGCTGTATTATGACGTGTCATCAGTCATATTCCGAAAAGACTTCGTCAATCAGTCCAATGCTACTTTACAACAGGAGGGAGTCCACTGGTACTCTAAGCTCCTTTATCAAATGGGAACGTGGCTTTTGGACAGTCACATGCTTCATCCTTTGGGGATGTCAGTAAACTCGAGCTGAAAACCCTCGTATGGAAATAAAGCAAGAGAAATCACACTAATGTAGGATATAAGACAATATTAGTACGAGAGAGAGAGAGAGAGAGAGAGAGAGAGAGAGAGAGAGAGAGAGAGAGAGAGAGAGTGATAAAGAGACAAAGTTTCCGAGCGGAGTTGGGATATTTATTACAATGACTTTAAAATTTGTCATTTTCAAAGAATAAATGGAGCCTTCAAAGTTTTCTTTGCATAATTTATTCTCGCGTGAACTCAGGCTGGTGGCACACATACGGATTCTAATGCAGTGTGACTAGCCTATTGTGCAGAATTTATTTTTGTATATCTCATGTAAACAGGAAAAAAAAAGTGATACTGTAAGGAACTTTCATGACAGGTTGTAACATTCTGTGTATATGTGCAACTGACTGTTATATTTTAGGGGTAAGCAAACGCCGTGGGGCTCCAGAAATTATATTTTTATACACAGAATTGTACATTCGATTTTGACCGATCGTGACCTAATCACTTTTCGTTATTTGAAATAGTGTAAGATACGAGAATATATTTTAATTTAAATAGTTGCAGAGTCTTGTGCTGTTTTCTGTTTTAGAATTTTCTATTAGTTTGTCATTGGTTTTGTTGTCAGAGTGGGACGGACAAATTCCCAAAGTCCTTTTGTTCACTCTTCTCTGGTTTCATTGTTTCCTGATGTCATTTTTGTTTCTGAGAAAATACGAAATGCACATTCTGACAATTCAGTAACGATACTAGTCCCATAGTACAGAGCAAAATGTTTCGTTAAATAAATTAATAAGTACCTACTGTACTAAAAATGTATTTTTCTTTTCAATATTTTGTAATAGGTAAATAGTTTTATAGAAATAAAATGCAGCTGATGCACAGCTTGGATAGCATATGATTGAGTGGCCATGCCATTTAGCCTACCTTTCATTAAGGCAAGGTGTCAGGAAATGTATCGAATTTATTATTTATATGTTTATTATAAAATGAGATAAAATGATCAAACTCCTCACTGGTATTTTTGTGTTTTTTGTTTTGTTTCAAGAATATTCGTTTGATAACGCTGAGATTAAATCCTGGCCTGTAATCTGGTTATTAATAATGCTTATAAATATGATTGTATTATTTGTGCTATTTAAATAGTTGGCTCACAGTGGCTGTTTATTAAAATATTATTGGGACCATGCACTACAAGCACTACAACTCACGTGTCGTGTTTAACTAGCGCCTGAAAACATGACACAAGACAAATGACAGCCGACAGGTTAGTTAACAGTACAAGTGCAGTAAATTAAATACAAATTATTTAACTGCTGCAATTAAATTGTTTCTGATGCATAGCAAGTTTCCAGTATTTTCTCTCTCACGTAAACCGAGCAGTTCAATTTGCAGTTTTATAAAGCTCGAGTGGGAGAAAGAAGAAGTGCATTCTAACAAACGTGTGGAAATGTGAAATGAAGGTAAATCGGACTACTGAAAACGGCCATCGGTAAGACGTGAAAAAGTCTTTGATCTGCACTGAGTGTGCTTGCGAAAAGTTGTGGTCCCATGTTAAATATGAAGAGGATTGCCTTTCGCAAATAACATCTGAAAATGTCTCACGCAGATTAAAAAGGCCACTGTTTGTATGCTTAAAACGCACCGACCCCATTTACAGGAAACAGCTACTTGCTGTAGCCATAGGATTTCCCATGCCAGGATCATATATGTGGTCGTTGATTCGTTAATCTTCAAGGAAACTTCGCCACTAAACACATCATAATTGCAATTTAGTTGCATCGTTTTCCAATAACGGCAATGTTATATTTAATCTGAGGACTGAAACAGGTGGCTCAGTGTATTGGCCTCACCATCAGGTGCAAGGAGGGGGAAGTAAAGGAACTCTCCACTTAAATTTGAGGGATCTTTGTTTCCTTTTAAGTCTGAGATGCAAGGTGGTTTCTACTTCCAAGCATGGAAGTGACCGGAATGTTTCTGGTTCAGTTCAAGTAAAGCTCAATCGACAGATTATTATTATATATATATATATATATATATATATATACACACACACATACATACATTTTTACATAATGTTGATAACCACAAATTGTTTTAGACTCGTCCCTCATTTATTAAAAAAGGCAATTACACTGGAAGTGAATGGGACTAGTTTATAACCGTTAAAATAAACACTGTTTCGAAAGCATTGCCACAAAAAGTAAACGTTATACGTGTTAGCATTACGGGTTTCACCAGATTCATGTTTTATCAAAGTCACATCGTCATGACAACAAAGTTGTGATATTGGATGTAACTTTACAGATAAGGTATAAAGCAATTCTATCACACTAAAAACTAGTTCACACAATGTTTGCATCTTGTAGCTATACTTTTGAAACAGTGTGTATTATAGTGTTTATGGACTGGCCCCATTCACTTCCACTGTACGTGCCTTACTGTAGGCTAAATGCATTTTTTATTTTTTTAAATAAGAGGGACGAATCTAAATTATTATTATTATTATTATTATTTACTAATTCACATTATTCAACAAATGCTGTCCATTGAGCATAACCTGTCCTAAACCCATAATATTCCTTTAATGGGGCTAAACCCCATTTACAAGCTCAGCGGACATAGCCTACCCAAGAGACGCGTTGTGTTTTCAGAAATAAATAAACAATTATAGCAAAAGTCTCTCAGACAATGTTGACCACAGCAGTGGCACCATAGAACAGCAATAACTGAGTGAATTTGTGTTGGTTTGTAAAACTTAATCGCCAGGTGTCACCTTTATATATATATATATATATAAGTAAACTTTCCCATGTACCTGCCTAAATGCGATAAATGCCTCTGAACTCTCTGCTATTCGGTCACTAAATATTATCACACTGAGAGGAACGATCACCAAGAGTCAGTCTGAGCTCAGCTGATAAAAATGGGTGTTATTTTTTTTAGAACACTTGTCTAAATTGAATTTTCTTGCTTGACTTCATGAATTGATATTTCTTAGGAGGCAAAACTGAGGCAGCGATTATTAAAATCTCGCTATCCAGCATGAACGATCGGCAAATATAAAATATTGGGCAGGTGTCTTTAGTAGCCTCTCTTTGCTTTACCAACTATAAACCTAAATATACAAATATATCCCTTTTTGTCTTTTATGATTAATGGGTGCATGTGTGTGCGTGCATGCACACTTTGAAGGGTGTTAACTAGTGAGTGAATGGAAGTTTGAGCTTTTGAACTCTGTTGCAACACGAATAGAAATTCCACGAGCATCTCTTGAGAAGACTTCATTGTGCCGTGGTTTTTGCTGCTTTGCAAACTGTTGGTGAGGCAGACTCTCAGACCTGACCTTGAGCATTTACACAGACACAAAAGCGACCGGCGAAAGCATTCCTCGGAGCAGGTAAATAAAACCAACTAATCCTTTAGAGGGGCCTTGCGTCTGCACAGAGAGCAACTGTTTCAACAAACCGCTTGCTGGCATTTGCAAACAAACCTGGGCTGCAACTGTTATGAAGTGAGACGGGAATAAAGGTTGCATAATGGTAAATTCCAATCATTCATCTTGACTGCATTCAATATTTACCGAAGTGGTAATCACTTATTCAAAACTCAAAATATCTGGGAAAATTAGGGTATGCACATTCGAAATTGTAAATACAGATTTTGACCTTGCTGTGGACCATTGCTTTCATTAATTTCTCAAGATCTGTGGGATAATATTTTTGCCCTCCCAAACAAAGGATGCTTTCAAATGGTACCAAACATCAGTTTTCAACTGTACCAGCTATCAATCTTAGAAAGATGTAAGTCATGTCATTTTCCACAATGATAAGAACACAGACAATTCAAGGAGATAAAACCAAGACACAGGTATTTAAGTTCTTATTCATACAATTATTTATTATTCAAGTACAATCAAGACACATTATTGGTTTTCATTTGACAAGCATAATAAAGGCTACTAAACAAACACTGTTTCTATTCCTCACAATTCAAGGTGCAAGACTGGAGTAAACATCAAAACAATTTCATTAAACCAAGACTGGGGGGGGGATAACAAAACAGTTATCAAAACAGTGCAATGCATAAATCACTTCCCCTCATACACTCACTTCCAAGTAATGTGCTCTTTTCATCCAACAACATGTGTACATTTGGTAAGAGTGTACAGGTCATTCTTGTGGCTTTGTGCAAGTTTTTGAACTTTGAAACTCAGTTGGGTGTGGTTCCAGAGACGCAAAACTTCCACGGACGTGTGTTAATACAGAAAGGAAATCCAGAAGCAAGATCCCCCTGCTTTGATACAAGAGGATTATGTTCACACAACACCACACTGAGAGCATCAACTGCCTTCCCATCAAGCCTCATTCCCCGATGAAAAGAGCAAAGTTAAAGAGAGAGCAAGACAAAGAAACACAGACAAACAGAAAGAGAAAGACAGAAAAGCAGAAAGGAAGAAAAGCAGAAAGGAAGAAAGGCAGAAAGAAAGAAAGGCAGAAAGAAAGAAAGGCAGAAAGAAAGGCAGAAAAAAGGCAGAAATAAATACAGAAAGGAAGAAAGGCAGAAAGACAGACAGAAAGGCAGAAAGAAAGGTAAAAAAGGCAGAAAGACAGAAAGGCAGAAAGACAGAAAAAGGCAGAAAGAAATGAAGAGAGGCAGAAAGAAAGGAAGGCAGAAAGAAAGGAAGGCAGAAAGGAAGGCAGAAAGAAAGGCAGGCAGAAAAAAGACAGAAAGAAAGGAAGGCAGAAAGAAAGACAGAAAGGAAGAAAGGTAGAAAGAAATGAAGGCAGAAAAAAGGCAGAAAGACAGAAAGGAAAAAAAGGAAGGCAGAAAGAAAGGAAGGCAGAAAAAAGGCAGAAAGAAAGGCAGAAAAAAGGCAGAAAGGAAGAAAGGCAGAAAGACAGACAGAAAGGCAGAAAGAAAGAAAGAAAGGTAAAAAAAGGCATAAAGAAAGGAAGGCAGAAAGAAAGGCAGAAAAAAGGCAGAAAGGCAGAAAGAAAGGCAGGCAGAAAAAAGGCAGAAAGACAGAAAGACAGAAAGGAAGAAAGGTAGAAAGAAATGAAGGCAGAAAAAAGGCAGAAAGACAAAGGAAAAAAAGGAAGGCAGAAAGAAAAGGCAGAAAGACAGAAAAAGGCAGGAAGAAAGACAGAAAGGAAGGCAGAAAAAAGTCAGAAAGAAAGGAAAGCAGAAAGAAAGGAAGGCAGAAAAAAGGCAGAAAGGAAGGCAGAAAAAAGGCAGAAAGACAGACAGAAAGGCAGAAAGAAAGGTAAAAAAAAGGCAGAAAGAAAGGCAGAAAGACAGAAGAAGGCAGAAAGAAATGAAGAGAGGCATAAAGAAAGGAAGGCAGAAAGGCAGAAAGGAAGGCAGAAAGAAAGGCAGAAAGAAAGGAAGGCAGAAAGAAAGACAGAAAGGAAGAAAGGTAGAAAGAAAGGTAGAAAGAAATGAAGGCAGAAAAAAGGCAGAAAGAAAAGGCAGAAAGACAGAAAAAAGGCAGAAAGACAGAAAGGCAGAAAAAAGGCAGGAAGACAGAAAAAAGGCAGAAACAAAGGAAAGCAGAAAGGAAGGCAGAAAAAAGGCAGAAAGGAAGAAAGGCAGAAAGGAAGGCAGAAAAAAGGCAGAAAGACAAAGGCAGAAAGGAAGGCAGAAAAAAGGCAGAAAGACAAAGGAAGAAAGGAAGAAAGAAAGGAAGGCCGAAAACAAGCAGAAAGAAAGGAAGGCAGAAAGAAAGGAAGGCAGAAAAAAGGCAGAAAGGAAGAAAGAAAAGGCAGAAAGGCAGAAAGGAAGACAGAAAGGAAGAAAGGCAGAAAGACAGAAAAAAGGCAGGAAGACAGAAAGGAAGGCAGAAAGAAAGGAAGGCAGAAAGAAAGAAAGGCAGAAAGGAAGGCAGAAAGAAAGAAAGGAAGGCAGAAAGGAAGGCAGAAAGGCAGAAAGAAAGGCAGAAAGGTACGACAGAAGGAATGCATCTGGTATCTGGTACCACTTAAACTGAAGAACACCTGTTGAAAAAATGTACAAATTAGCATCATCTGGAGAAAGGGTAGGAAAAGGAGGGTTTTTCATAACAGCAATGTATTAGTGTATTATTTCTATCTGTCTTTTGATATGCATTGCATCACAAAATCATATTAATTCTGTCTTTTGATATGCAATGGTTTGTATAAATAATCTTCCTTTCATTGAGCGAGATGCCTACACCTCAGTGGTTGTGTGTTTAATCCTTGTTCAAGAATGAATTCTATAAAACATGTAGTTTACTTATGCAAATGTTATATTATTTTAACTATTAGATCCTTATTTTTATTAATTACCCATCTCTGACACTATCTGCAAAGCCATTAAGCTAAACACCAGATCTAAAAAGGCCCCTGAAAACAAACATCTTGAATACAGTGGGCTACAGTTGGCTGAAACAGCTGAATGCAGGTATGGGAAGGTATCAGGTAAAAATCTCTCCTACAGTCAATCATTACACTAAGCTGATGAACAAGACACAAATATATACTAGTTCAAATTTGCTTAGAAGCACAAAAAAATAAGAATAAATAACTGACAGTCTAGCCACTTCAACAGCACTGAACAAGCCCAGATTCAAAATTAACTTGCCAGTCAGAAGACATAAACACTTAATGAAGTTTTATGACATCATTCCGCAAAATGCAATAGATATCATGGAACCAGAACGTTTTATTTGAATTAGTATGTCTATTCTCAAAACATGGTCTCGTAAGGTCGTTCCCACTCACACCATGTTATAATTTACATATGTTAGGTTAACTTTGCTGATCATCTTTCTCAATCAAGCCACAGGATGAGCACTAATGTTAAAAACTGTATGTTTAAAATGCAACAAATTGCACATTTGATTCAACCTTGCTGTGATACATATTCTCCTACAAATGGAATACAGGCCCCAAAATACAAAAAATATCAGCAATTACTACAAGACTTTGTTTTCGGTTTATTCTGTTTCACTTGTAAACCGTGTGCAGCTATAAATCCAAAGATGCATTAATAAAGGACCAATGCAAATTACATCTTGGAATAAAAAAGACTGTTTCTTTTATGAAAAACCCTCCTTCCTGTGCTTTTGGAAGCTCTGTCCTGGAAAAGAAAGAAGAATGATTTAATTTCAAATTAAAAATGAACATACTGCTGCCAAATGCAAATCTCGTGTTTGATGCTAAAAAAAAAAAAAAAACTTAGTAAAAACAGGCAAAACGGTTAGGCAAAATGAGCACCAGAATCTCTGCATCTCTGGTCTTAAGAGCAGGCTATCATTATATATATATGTAAGCCCAAATTTTCAAACAACAGGCTATACTGGTCTTTTACATATACTGTCCAATTGCAGCTGGATCCATGTTAAAAAATAATCTGGAGCGTGCCAGACAATTCATTGACAGACATTAAAACAAAAAGAAAACAAATAAACATATGAACAAAAAAAGTAAACATGTAGCCTATACTTATCTGTATAACATGATACCCTTTTCCATTCTTTTGGACTATACAGGGTGTCTAAAATCTCTGAGCAATCATTTTTCTCAAAACCAATTTGAGAAAAGAGAACCTCTTAAAACCTAAAATTACATCACTTGAGTAATTAGCTTGGAAAAAGACAGTTTCCCAAATGTAAAATGCTATACTTACAATAAAGTTACTAGTAAACGTTCAATGTGAATCATTTTTGCTCTCTTATAAGACAAACTATTAATAAATGTCATGTCTTATAAGACTTAGAAAAGGTCTTAAGAAACATTATTCAGCCTAGCTGAAACTCTTTAAATCCACAGGATTCACTCTCTTTATATATATATATATATATATATATATATATATATATATATATATATATATATATATATATATATTATATACATTTTAAACAATCCAATAAACTGGATAAATTTTGTTTGCAACTGGGCAAACACATCAACTGTGCCTTATGCACCATTTAAATTGGCAGCAGAACTAGAAAAACTAACAAGATGAACAAAATCAAAAGTTAAAAAGAAAAAGAATAGTTTTTAAGTGGATCTATACACTTTGCTTTAACATTATTCACAATCTTACCCATTATGTATATTTTCTATGATTCCTTGAAAACTCAAATCGCAAATTATTAAAAGAAACAAAAAGACAAAAAGGGCTTTGAGATTAACCATTCCCGACAACTATAATATAATAGAAGAGGGTATGTTAGCAAATTAAAAGTACTTCTTAAACCAAGCGGGAGGTTAAAGGTAGCAGCTTTACGAAATGAATACAATCAGTGTGGCCAAAACCTTGGGCTATTTTGTCTGATCATCAGCACCAAAACATTAGACTTCACCTGACTTGAGATCAAATGTTGCACCTTACTAAGAACATTGTCATTTCCCCAGTAAAATCCATTTTTTATATTATTAAGAAACACTTAGGAGGATGGAAAATGAGATAAATAAGAATGTTGTGTTTGGATAATAAAAAGCACTTTAAAATGCAAGAGGGAATCTTTAAACACAAATCAACATCAGACAACAGTTAAGGGTGATAAAGTTAGTTGGCTTCACATACCCGTGTTTACATGGTATATACGTGACCATCTTTTATTTTTCATCTTTAAAATGTCCTCAAATAATAAGCTCTAAGTTTTCCAATAACAAAACTGTTGTAAAATGACCAAGGAATAGTTTTTTCTTCTTCTATATTTTTTTTATAAAAACAAACTGAGAAAAGATATTCACCTGTCACATACCAGTAGGTTTTTTCAAACCATTTTCAAAACATGAAAAGATTTCAAGATGAGAAAACAATAGACAGCTTCATACAAACATTTTTTCCCTCATTATATACAAGAAAGTGACCACTGATAATAGTTGCTCCAAAATCCTGTGAAATTGTAGCATGTACTAATAGCTACAAGAACCCTTATTCTGTCTTGGTCTCTTTGAGGTTGCTCAAATGTATTACAGACTTATCTAGATATTCTAGATAATATACAGTAACAAGATTTGGTTTTTGGTACACAAGTAACTTAGCGTTATCTTAATAAATTCAACCCGACCACTTACATTTTATCACAAATATGAACACTACAATGCACTACAACGAAGGTCAGTTGTGGGGTCATACTGTGTGAAAGTTTAAGTTAAGCTGTATAGTTAGAAAAGATTAAGCAGATTGCTTACACTACAGATGGACTATCAATTATAATAATAATAATAATAATAATAATAATAATAATAAATCAAAATTCAAGTGAGGAGATCCTGAGTGAGTGCTTATTATTATTATGATGCTATATGTTAACTGGAGACTGACAATTTATGAGCGAGATTTCTGCAAAAAAATCCGTCTTCCAAAAAATCTAACAAATTTGACAAAAGTCTTATAACATATTTTAAGATTAAGGGTTCTTAAAGGTCACCTGTCAGTTGATGATGGGTATTTACTTTAACTATTCACAATTCAGTTAGTAACAGGTTTTACCCCATCTGACAAACCTCAAAACTACGACTAACCACCTGATTAGAGACAAATTTCTAACCATACACTCATTATAAATAGCCCAAATAACCAAAAGTCACTTTTGTAACAGAATAGTCACAAGAAGAATTCACAAAAGCATCTAGTGCTCTAGACCATCCAGATTGTGTAAGCAGAGCATCACAATAAAATCCTACGAAATCATTATATGGGCCATGATTCGATCATCCTCTTTCATGCACAATATGTGCCAAACATTGAGGAAAACAAAAAACAAAAAACAACTTTAAAAAGGGAGGAGGGGGCATGAAATGCTTTATGACTGTCCCCAGCCTTTAATACTTTCTTAGAAGCCATTGTCAACAATTAAAACAATCAAAATATGCCACTCTAGCACCTAAACTTAAAATCAAAGTATAAAAGCTATTTACTGTCAAATAATTTTGAACACTGAAAAGATCATGTCACTAGGCCAAAAAGACTCACAAGCCATGCAACACCACTCCAGCTCCGCAGAACAAAAACCAACCTGAAGCAAAGCTGAAAGAGACATATAGTGGTGAAATAGAAAATGAATAAACTTAACATTAACAGTCATGAAACAAATGCACAAACATGAGAGGCTTGCAATCTCAGTGGCTTCCAAAACCTCCACCAACCGTGACCCTGAAGTCCAACAACAGGCTCACTTCAATTTCTCTGCATAGCAAAGCAGTGCTTTTCACTGTGATGTCCAAATGCCCCAATCCAAAGAGCGCAATAAAGAGAAGATTTGCATTCAAATGCTGCCCTCTACAGGTGGCTCAAAACAACTGCAGAGTACCAAACATTTTCATTCAAGGGGCCACTTTGTTAGTGACTTAGGAAAATCCAAAGCAAGCAAGCATTCCTATATCACTTGACTATAATAAGCCATTTAAAATAGTTATTGTTTGTCTTACAAGCAACAGGATGGGAGCAACTATTATCAGCTGTCATGTAAAAAGTCTTGGCTTCATACCTTGTGTCTCTTTTCACTTGTTGGTTCATACCGGCAAGAGTTTTCCCCCATCTATGTACTAATTTCCCAATACAAATGAAGATACAGAAACAAGAGCGAGACGTCATGCTTAAGTCATTCTCAACATTAGTTCTGCTGCTGCCATGTTCAGCAGGACACTACAAGTGTTTAGGCTCTTTGTTTTTGGTTTTGTCATGCAAGTGGCTTGAGTTTGTTGACAGCACTTTCCTCACAGCTTCGGCCTCCTGCTTGACCATCCATCATTCAGAAAAGCTTCTTGCTCACTTGTCTTTTCTTCTCTTCAACTGAACTGACTTGTTCCTCAGCCATCAATGATGGAAACATCGATGTGAGACAAATCTATCATGTGCCTATGTAATCAAGGGAACATGTGATTGGATGAGACACTCAGCTGTGTAAGACAAAATGGGATTTAACTCATTTAAGTCACACTTAAAGGCAAACTAATATCAAGCATTTATCTCCATCAGAACATGTTAGCTTGGGGTCACAGTAGAGATCTGCTCAGTGTTACACTGGCTACTGCTGTTTGAATGAGTTTTAATTCTTGCCGTTGCTACATGTTAGCACATTTCATTTACCCTTCATTAACAATCCATCAGGCACAATTACTCTGATCTGCTTCAGCCAATAACACCAAAGGAAAAGACACCACTACATCAGAACAACATTCATGTAACCTTTGGTCTTTTGCTGTAGCTCAAGAGTTATGCTCCTTATTTTATAAAATGATGGGAAAGCCACAAAAAGGCCCCAAATTTAAAATACTTTATTCATATTCACGTATCTGGGCACATAAAAGCACACTGAATGCTAAAAGCTTACCTGTGAAAGCTGTGCTGAAAACTCTCAGCATGCTGCGGGTTCACAAACTTGGCAATGGCCTTCTGCTGCTCGGGAAACATTGTAAACATCTAAAAATAAAGCACACAAATATAAGTTTATTAGTGTTAAATTGCCTAAATTCAGTGTACATTTTTATTAAGGGATGACTTCTGTTTTATAACAGTGTAAGAGTGAACAGTACCTAAACTGCATGAATAAGTCGTAATATAAGAAGAGCAGCACAGAATGCATTCGCTAGATGGTGCTATTGTAATATTTTGAAGACACCACAATACTCAAGCGCCCCGTTTACAAATGGTACTATTATCAATTTCACATTTTTGTTTTAAAGATATTATAATGGTATTCAAAACGGTTAACTGAGCTGTTAGTTGATAGATACAGTAGTAGTACAAGATATGCTTAAAGGTGAACTCAGTAACTTTTGTCTTTGTGTCATCTTGGACTTATACTGACACCTAGCGGCTTGGATGCAGCATTATTTAAAATCAATAGTTTTCAGTTTCAGATGTCATTGTAGAAATGTAGTATTCACAGTCAGCCATGATTACTTTAATCAATGAGTGAAAGTGTCTAATAACAGGACGATTACGGAGATTAAGCGAGTAGTATTCGGCTGGTCATGTGATTCTAACATGGCAGCCCCCATGTGTGGACCCTCTCCATGTAGAATAAAACAGCTTTTATAAGATTACTGATATGACTGGTGTCTTCATTTTAATGTGAGTGCTCATGATTTACTACATATATTGCAAAATTACAATTCATGTCTTTAGGAGTTAAACTTTTTTAATGACGAAAAATTACTGAGTGCACCTTTAAATAACAGCCAAATATCCGTAAATAAAAGACACAGAAGGGACCACATTGTCAATGGGTCAATAATAATAAAATAAAATAAGGTTTTAGGTAATACAGTGTTAATCGAAAATGTTTGATGTTTTTTTTTTATTTTGTCCAAGAAAATGAAGACACATATTGATGATAACTAACCGATTTTAATTGGAACATACTGTTGACGAAAATATGAGAATGTTTTTTTTTTTTGCAAGATATTAACAGTGCACTAACACGGTTTTATTTATTTGGTAACCCTTTAAGAGTCCACAATAATGCACTATTATTAAACCATTAAACATGAATAAGACAGTAATTAACAATTAACTGAATGTAGAGTAAGGCTATCTATCATTTTTACATTAAGTGTTACCATTTATTTATTTTAAGAAAGAAAAATCTAGAAAGAATTGAATCAAACAATCCAGTCATAGTATTTCTCCGTTTCAGCTGCGTGAGCTGCAAGAGCTGAACACCTGTACAATGAACTTTACTAAAGGGTTGATTACCATACTTAAACACATCCTATGTATGGGAGATTCATCAGCAATATCCACAATATAATCGTAATATTACAACTTACATCTGCACACACAATTATGCAAATGAACAGGTGAACTTGAACTAAGTTACATGCTAGTCAGACTTCTACTTGCGTTGTGAATACATCGTTTCCTTAAAAACTTGCTGCATGTAATGCAATATCCTAAACCAGGGGTCGGCAACCAATGGCACGCATGCCAGCATTGGCACGCGGAGGGGTAATCACTAGCACGCCAGCAATGGCAAGAGAGGTTTAGACTATTTTATTTATATAAATTCTGCACTTGCATTCCAATCTGCATCTTGGTGTAATCCTTCCTCATGATCACACAGCGTGTTTTCATGAGTTGAATGGGAGACTAAACAAAAAGTTAAAATGTGATGAGACTGCAGTATACCCAACAGACTTGTGCAGCACGTGCAAGCCATCACGAGCTGGCAGCGCTTCACTTTCGGTTAATCGTGCAAGTAAAAACGCACCCGCTTTGCTTCGGTCAGGCTGCGCTGATGACAGCCTGCATTCCGAGTTTCATTTCTTTTTTTTTTTTTCCTTTCAGAACAACACGCGATGTAATAAGGAAAACACCACTATTAATCCTTGAGATTTCACATACAGGTACACACTCCTTAAACCATGGTCACACTCAAAATTACATTAAAAGATTAAAAGAGAAAACATAAACCCACATCGTGGGGTTCAAATATCTGAGTCTTTTCAAAATATAAATTAAACCTGGAAATAAAGTTTTAGGATTTTAGAGGTGTGATTCACCGAAAAGGGTGAAAAGTCTCGTCACACTTTAATAGCATTTAGCCTCCCATTCAGCTGATGAAAACACAATGCATGATCAGGAGGAAGGACTCCTATCCTACACTATGTAAACATTAGGAACTCACAACAGAGTAACTTCTGAAATGTTCTCAGGAACTCTGGTTTTCAGGACAGTTTTCTCCTGTTGTTTAATCTTACATATTAATCTTTAATGTGTTTGATACATGTTTAAATAATTTTATGTAGTTTATCAATTTTTCTAAATTTTTGCATAAAGTTTGGTCTGTTAGGATTTGATAAGCCTAAATGTGTTTCTAATTTTGCACATTAACCTCAACTAATATGTTTTTTTTTCTAAAATTATATGCTATTTCAGTCAGTAAAATTGACTAAAATTAATGAATATGATATGATGAAATATTGACAGAATTGAAAACATTTTCATCAAAAGACAATAACAGAAAAAAGTGAAAATTAACACGGAGGCTAGATTTACACAAATTATAAATACATGTTTTTTCATTGCCAAAGAGAAGGGTGAGGTGGCATTACCTCAATAGGACCAATTGAGTTGAGCAGGCTCATGAGCTGTTTGTCGGTGGTGGTGGTGGACAAACCCTCAATGCAGACGCTGGTGCGCTGACCATCCTGAGCTCTTGGGTTCTGTTGCATCATTGCACGTCCCCCTCCACGCCCTCGTCCCCGAACTACCACCTGTGGAAATTAAGCAAGGACAATATTGAAATAAAAATGGACTTAACAATTAGGTTACACTTTACAACAACCTTCATGATATTTACCACCTATAATCTTGGCTGCTATTTATAACACCAGAAAGGGTGACAAAAGGTTTAGAGTTCTGCTACCGGACCTGAGCCCAATGGGACCCGGCAAACGGTCAGGTTTCAGGCCAGGTTGGGGTCAATTTTTAAAAGTATAACTTTGGGTTTGATTTGGGTTTATGAAAAAAAAATATTATTATTTAGATATTTAGTTTGAGCTTTAACAACTTGTTTCACGCACATGCCCTGACTCTTTAACAGACAATCTTTAGGTTTAGAATGACTCAATGACTCAAACTGAACCAAAAATTGGTACGGGATAACTTATTACTATTGCAAAACAAGTGGGGAAAGCTTTGCTTTGGAAACATTATGATGGTTACAACGGCTCAGCGGTTATGGCCAGTGAAGGGCTTGATATGCCGTTTTAACTTATGACTTAATTCTTCCTTCACAACTCTTACTGACAGAGAGGTGTTACAAGTGTAAATGGTTGTGGAACACAACTGGATACTACATTCTAGCTGCAAAGAGAATTGTTACACTGTTTCACCAGATTGTTCTTTACTCAGCAAAGTTTTAGCACTTCATAACCGGTAAGCCAGAGTTTTTGTCCTTTTGTTTTGGTGTGATGAGAAGCCGCCATGCCTTGTTAGAACTATTTGTTCACTATTTCTATGTTGCGAATGTTGCCTACAATGCTGAAAAAATAAATAAAAATACAGCATACTGCAATGATTTTACTTGCCTGAAGAGGAAAGTACAGAGTGAGCAATTTCAGATTCAGGCTTAAAATTTGATGATACAGTTTGGGTTGGGTCACACACTCTGAGGTATGGGTCAGGTCAGAGCTTCAATTGAATGCCTGTGCAGACCTCGGAAAATAATTTATAAAGAAGCAGGCCTCATATGTGGATTACTTAGTTCAATTTCATTGTTGACGATTTCACACAATCTGGAACTCAAACCAGATACTGTAAGAACTAAATTAGAAAATAATTAGCATGATTAGGATATCTGGTATATGTCACATTATCTTGAATGTATTATGCGCCATATGTAAAACAAGCCACTGGGGATTCATCACTTCACAGTCTAGCAGATTTACAAATGGTAGACATTTACTGTTGTTTTCCCTTTTTACATACTTGTATGATCTTATTTTGAATGTTTAATGTATTTTATATATTGTGTTTTATTACCCTGACATTAAAAGAAAAAAACAGCAAACTAGTCACCACTGCTGCAATGGGGTTTTAAATACAGCTGCTGAGGGAGTGACAGAAAACTTCTGATGGCCGTAAGCCCTGTTCCCACCGCCAGCGACATCGAATGATAAAGCAACATGATCCCATTCATTTTCATTGAGAGCAGTGCGACTTCCAGGTACAAAAGCTGCATTGACCATTGGCGACAGAGATCACTGTGGCGAGTGGCAAGACAAAGATGAAAGACAACTTTATGCAAATGAGAAGCGACATTCAGTAGCGACTACCAATGAGAGTGAAGACAGTGAAGCTCACGTCATCCGTCTCCAGGCAGCGAGTGTGCGAGATATTCAGAGAATTCAGGCAAGACGGAGAAGTTACAAGTTTCTGTGAGCGATTTCACTTTTCTATATCATTTGCCTATAAACACATACATGGATATAGCCCAATAAAAATGATGCGTGGATAACCATGTCGGCATTCCAAGTGAGTCTGATTCATACACTGATAAATCATTCATCTTGTTCATGATACGATGCATTGAGCACTGCTGCAGGTTATATAAAACACTCTACCCTGTAAAATGTTAATTTTTTAGAAGCGATAGAACTGATTCCTTGTCAAATTAGAATAATATCTTAGTTTTAATCTGCAATCAGAATTTTCAAAGCTACTTTGGCCAGACATACAGTCCACCTATAACATTAAAGAGACAGCAGTAGGAGCGCCCATCTAACGACACTGTGGAAAATTTACATTATTTTTATACATTACATTATACATTATTTACTTTGCTATCATTTCTTATTAACTGTAAATTGCTTTCTGTAAATGAACCAAACATGTTCAAATTCTTAGATAAATAGTTTCTTTTTGTGTAGCTAAGTCAACTGAAGTTTCTTTGTGTGGCCATCTCTGCCAAGGTCAAAGAGAAAAGGGAGGCAGAAAACTGTGTCTTATCAGAGAACACAGCCGAAGAGTGAAAAACATCTTATTATTATGGAATGTACGGAGGAAGACTAGTGTGGATGAAGAATAGTACATTTCAGGACAGGAACCTGTCCATTTAAGGTGAAGAAAGATAGGAGGTTCTATGGTAATTACTTTCTATATTTAGCCAATCATTTAGTTGATTCTTTGTTTTCTGAAAAATGAATATGTATGATTGTGTTGAATAATTACTCTGAATTTTGGGAATAACTCTCACAGCTCTCTGAGGTATACTTTGGTAGTAGGAGAGGCTACTACTACCAGGCTCGTGAATAAGAAGAATAAAGATTTTCTTTGCTTAAGCTTTACCACTTGAGTGGCCCGATTCATTTCACAGGTGAATTTCCACCACAGTCTTGCTGTCCCTGGGTGGGGTCCAACATCTCAGCGGAGTGACTGACTGACGACAATTAGACCAAATTTGAAGAGCACTCTGAAAATTGGACGAGTGGATTTCTCGGAAAACGAGACACTCACCTAGCTACAGTAATTGCTCATGCTGAGTGATGGAGCCAACGACCCGGTGAGTTGATTTTATATATTTGGCTACTTTGGTAAATTAAGCATAAGAAAAGAGTCCTGGGGGACACAGCTGCAACAAAGCTTTACAGTCAGGGGCTGTACTAGAGAAGTTCTGATCAGAGAGGAGTACCAGGGGGATTCCTGGTGAACTAGAGAGTTCACTATTGCATAAAGCTTTAAAGTCTGGGACTGTACTAGGATAATTTCTAGTATGTAGCTTGCAACCTTCTTAGTGGATAAGAAGACAGAGGGAAGAAAACAGAGGAATATGACTGGAGTCTTATGAAACAGACTCTAAGTCTTAAGAAACAGAGGGAAGGCCCTCAGAAGAGCTCTATAGTGAGAAAAAAAAAAGGGTTCCTCAAAGAGCAAAGATAAATGGAACAGGGCCTTTGAGAGAAATGGAAAAGGTTTATGGAGAAATAGATAAAAAAAAACAAGTAATGCTATGGCATAAATGGACAAAGGGCAAGTTCCCAGAAAATGGCACTTTAAGTGTTACGGTTACTAAGTTGGAAGAATGTAGGTATTTATTGCAGAACAGGAATATGAGTGGTGGAATGGATTGGAATGAATTTGCAAAGTGGGAAAATGAGGATAAGAAAAGACTTTTAGGTGAAAATAGACAGAAAAAACATGGTCAGTATTATAAGGGACAAAAGAAAGATGATTTTGATGCTGCTGTGAGTCTGTCTTTGTCTCCAGGTGCTGCTGCTCCTCCTCCTCATGATCCTACGCCACTCTCCGCTCCAGCCTCCACGAGCCAACCCTCATCAGCTGACGTTACTGGGGCTTCATACTCTCAACCAGAGGACCCAAAAACAACCATGAAAGAAGAACCAGTCTCTTCTCAACCCAGATCTAAAGCACCAAGCCCAAAAACCAACATCAAACAATGTATCCGGGACTTAAAGACTCTGGATGACGTGGTCAAATTGACCAACCCGGAATGGACTAAAGTGATGGCTCTTGTTTTTGGACTGAAATGGGAATGCCTACATAATGATCCAACACACCCATGGGATCAACGAGGCGAACAACACCCTGACCACCGCCCAACCAACTGAACACAACTCATGGATTGTATAAGAGCGGAATTTCCCATGATAAATGACTGGGACAAAATTAATAACTGCAGACAGAAACCCAGGGAGACAGTGGATGATTACGTGGATTGCTTAGTCCAGGCCGTCAAGGATCACTCTGGACTGAATGACAAAGGCGACAGGTCTCAGTATGCCAGACAAGTTATAGCACAAGGACAAAGAGCAGTTGCATAGGATGGCAGAACAAGAATCTACAGGAGTTTATTGACCATGCCAAACATGCTGAACGCATCCTATGTGACAAACAGTCTAAGACTCAGAATTCACTTCACATCGCACAGCTGAACTATTATCAAGAGGGACAGTTTAACAGCCAGGGGGACGCGTTGGACGTGGAGGACGAGGACGAGGCAGAGGCCGAGGTAAGGGCGCCCTAGGCACCTGTTTTATTTGAGGTCAATATGGCCATTTAGCTAAAGGTTGTTCACAGAATAATAAAACTGATGATAGTCAAGAGGTTCAGGAATATAATCTCCCAATATTCTCAGTAAATAATCCGAAACAAAAATAGGATGAGGAGGGAGAGTGGACTGGTGAACAATGTGAAAATGAATGTCAATGTATTCTTCAAGCCCCAAAATTGACCCATGATTTGAAAAATGACCCATACATGCTTTCTGTTTGTGGTAAAAACATTATGCTTCTTGTCGATACTGGTGTTGTCAAAGGGTTCTTTGCCTCTTAAACCCAGCTCAGACTCTATTATAACCATAGGCACCCTCTGGTCTTCCACTCACTGAATATTTTTCTGAACCAATAGTTGCAAAATTGGGAAATAAATCACTCAAACACAGATTCCCCGTCAGAGCACTGCCCAGTTAATCTAATGAGCAGAGATCTGTTAGGACGAACAGTATTGAAATTGATTGCTCAGACTATGGCTTGCAATTTACAAGCCCTGAAATTGGCCTTTACTCGTTATAGACCATTTCCAGCTGTTTTTAGTCATGGAATATAACTGAACTCCATTTTCATCAACAGCTGTATGCAACATTAGATTTAACTGATTGGGAGTTCCCAGAATTCTTGCATTGTACCAGTCTATTCTCCCATACGGGCCCAGACCTGTCCTATGAAAAATATTGGTTCCCTGGGCTTATCAGTGAATGTTTGATTTTAGGTGACATCTTTCTGTGGGTTAAATACATAGGTATTGCTGTACAGCTTTCAAATCAACAACAAAACATTTTCAAGGAAGTCACACACCATATTTCTCTGGCAAAAAAGGTAGGAGAATGGAAAGACAAGGAAAGATTTATACAGAAGGCTTTAGCATGTAGAGATCGGAATAGAATAGGTGAAATGTATTTTTCACCCTCATTTCAAGTTACTCGTATTCCAAATTTTATGATGGCTACAGTTATTCGTTCCAGACAAGAAACAAATGATTATAGTTCATAAGTAACAGACAGCAATAACAATGTACTTTTGTTTTTAGATGACGTACCCCAAGGTCTGTGGGCTAAATATACATACGATATCGGTTGCATGAAAAATGCACAACCCCTGCAGGTGGTTCCAAAATCCAACCATAGACCATATAGTGCTTGATACCTGCTTTCTTAAGAAGCGGAAGCAGGCCTGACAGAGATCATTGATTCTCATTTAGAGGAAGGTGCCATTGCTCTATGTCCACACTTCCTAGTCTCTAGTCCTCTTTTGCCAGTAAGGAAAAAGAATGGCAAGCATAGAATGGTACAGGATTTACGTTTGGTAAACAAAGCCATGTTCCCTCAGCACCAATTGTACCCAATCCTGCGACCATTCTTTCTACAATACCGCCAGACTCCACAAATTTTTCTGTAATTAATTTGGCAAATGCATTTTTCTCGATTCCAGTACATCTGGACAGCCGATACGGGTTCTCGTTCTGCTTCAAAAATAAAAGATATCAGTGAAACATCATGCCACAAGGGTATACCGACTCCCCAACATTTTTTACGGCTCAACTGTTGCGCAATCTTGAAACATTTAAACCTCTAGCTGGAAGTGCACTTTTGATTTACGTTGATGACCTACTTATTATGGATACCTGATTATGCTGAATTGTCACAACCGCTTTCTGATTTGGCCCATATGCATATGCTACAAATGCATGATTTAGTTTCCTGGACACCAGAAGCCGAAAACTGCATTACTAACCCAACCCTGTTTGGCAAATCCTGATTATAGTAAACATTTTAGATTGTATGTACACGAGAACAATGGGTTCATGTCCGCTGTGTTAACACTATCGCATGGTGAAAAATGGAAACCTCTTGCTTATTTTTCAAGATGTTTCGATCTGGTTATTCATGGCCACCCACCGTGCATTCGTTTGCTAGCAGCCACCACAGAGGCTGTATTTGCATCCTCAGATTTGGTTGCCATGCACATGATGTGCACAAAATTATTACTTTGGCATGCACTGTGCATTTGTCTAATGCTAGACTTTTAATATTTCAGAACATTCATTCTTTTTTGCAAAATGTCACTATACATCTTTGTAACACTCTAAATCCAGCTACACGCTTACCATCTGCAGATGACGGCATTCCCCTGCCTAATCTCAATCCTGACTGTATTTTTTTGTAGACGGATCTAGTTTGAGGCTGTCTGATGGGTCTCCCTCATCTGCTTATGCTGTATGTGACTCATATACAGTTGTGGAAAGTTTTAGATTACCACCATCTCTTTCCACCCAAGCGGCTGAACTGTTTGCAGTCACACGTGTGTGCGTTTTGGCTAAGGGAAAATCCCTTACTGTTTCCACAGACAGTAATTATGCTTTACGCACTTTACATAACACTGGCATACTATACAAACATCATGGTTTTGTGACTTCCCCTGGAAAGCCGATAGCACACAAAAAACTTCTAATTAACCTTTTGGACTCTGTTCTCCTCCCACAGTCTTTGTCAGTATGCAAATGTAGAGCACATACTTGTGATTCTGATTGGATTTCAGAAGGCAATAATCGTGCCGACATGGCTGCAAAAGCAGCAGCAAAATCGACAGATTTACCACAGCTACAGATGACAGACCTGTCAGATGTCTCGTTAACTAACCTTTCTGATTTACCTCTTTTACAGCAAAATGCTACCGAGGAAGAACTAATCCTCTGGCGTGCAAACTGCAGGATGGATTCTGCAACAGGCACTTTGGTTGATTCTGAAAATAAACCAGCTTTACCTAAATCTGTTTTTCCATTTATGGCTAAGTTGACACATGGTGTAGACCACGTATCTAAGGGAGGTATTGTTGTTATGATTAAAAGATACTGGTACGCACCAGGCTTTTCAAATTTTCAAAATACAGATGAGTATTGGAAAGATGCCAGCCATCTTGCAGAGTGCACACCCGACACTAGAGATGCCGTTTGAACATCTGATGATGGATGTTATTGAATTAACACCAGCTCAAGGTTATCGATACTGTTTGGTTGTGATTGACTTGTTTTCAAAATATCCTGAATGCTTTCCATGCAGGAGACAAGATGCACTGACAGTGGCTAAACACCTGATGAGGGAAGTGATTCCCAGATGGGGAATTCCCCGTAAACGGTCCTCACACAATGGTTCTCACTTTGTGAACACAGTGGTAAAAAAAAATTATCAGAAAAGCTAAATTTTGATTTGAAACAACATTGTTCATATCACCCACAATCGGTGGGTGCTGTTGAACGTCTGAATCAGATGATATAACACAAATTAGCTAAAGTGATGTCTGACGCAACTTTGAATTGGATCTAAGCTTTGCCATTGGTCCTTATGTACATTTGGGGACGTCAAAATAAACAAACAGGTCTGAGCCCACTGGAAGTGTTGACCAGTCTTCCTATGAGACTGACTGCCACTCTCCCTTACATTTTCCCACAGCACGAAGGCACCCTGCAACAGACAGATGATCAGATGGTGAAATACATGTCTGAACTACGCAAAACTGTCCAGTCTATTCATTCACAGGTCAAGGAAGCTCTCCCATCTCCAATAGAGGGTGCCATCCATAAGCTGCAGGTTGGAGACTGGGTTCTGGTGAAAGACTTCAGACGGAAAGCTTGGCAATGCCCATGCTGGTTAGGACCGTGGAGAATCCTCCTGACTACTCCAACGGCTGTTCAAGTGGCTGAAAGGGATTCCTGAATCCATTGCTCACACTGCCATAGGATGAACCCTCCTGAATTCACACTAGGTGTGCCTCTAACTCTGGCAGAGGCAGAAGAGTGCCCTAGGGGGACCAACGAAGGTCTGGAAAATTGAGGGGGCCCTGAAACTGGGAGTAGGGCAGAAGAAAGACACAAGGACATATGATCAACAGACCCAAACAAAAAGAGGAAGAATCACCCAGCACGTGGTGGTGCAGACTGTTTGGGCATTCACCCAGCTGTTCTAAGTTTTTAATTAATTAAAAAAAATTTTTTAACTCATTTTAATTAATTTTATTTATTTATCACACATTATACATTTGCACATATACAGTGAAATTCTTTGTTTTTCACATATCAGAGTGCAGGGTCAGCCATGTTACGGCGCCCCTGGAGAAGATAGAGTCAAGGGCCTTGCTCAAGGGCCCAACATCTTGGCAGTGCTGGGGCTTGAACCCCCGACCTTCTGATCAGTAACCCAGAGCCTTAACTGCTGAGCCACCACTGCCCCTGGCAAGTGTGACACGGATGGTCTCACTGTCCTGCCTTTGAGTGATCAATCGAAATGAAACTGTTCTGAGTCAATGTATTCAAAACACAATTATCAAATTTGGTTCATTCTCATGTCCAAGGTCAATATATGTCTTTAACCAAAACTATATCAGACACCTACTGTGATGAAGACTACCCTGATCTTTTTCCATATCCTGATGAGTACGATTTTAATGATGATGTGTGTTAAAACAATCATTTGGTTAATTATTCTGTTTTTAACTTTCATAATTCTGTTTACCTATTTGAATTTGAACACATAGGTTCAAAGGGGGGAATGTGTAAAATTAATTTACATTATGCTCTGTTTCTTTGCTATCATTTCTTATTAACTGTAAATTGCGTTCTGTAAATGAACCAAACATGTTCAAATGCTTAGATAAATAGTTTCTCTTTATGTAGCTATGTCGACTGAAGTTTCTTTGTGTGGCCATCTCTGCCAAGGTCAGAGAGAAAAGGGAGGCAGAAAATTGTGTCTTATCAGAGGACACAGCCGAAGAGTGAAAAACATAATATGGAATGTACTGAGGAAGACTAGTGTGGATGAAGACTAGTGCATTTCAGGACCGGAACCTGTCCATTTAAGGTGAAGAGAGATAGGAGGTTCTATGTTAATTACTTTTTATATTTAGCCATGTGGCAGCGGGGGTGTGGTCAAGCATCTCTCCGGAGAGAGAGAAAGCGGTAAGGGCGCTTACACCTGAGTTAAATGATGTCTAACACCTGTCTCTAATTTCAGTAAGCACGGGGAGAGCGGCATAAATAGAGCCACACAGCAGTTAGAGGGGAGAGAGAGCCTGGGCACGGACTATGAAGCCAGAAGTTTTGATGATTGTAAATTTGAAAGTTTATTTTGTAAGCTAGTTTGTGGATGTTTTTAGACTGTGTTTGCCAACAACGTAAAGCCCTGAGAGTGTGTTGTGCTGCACTGAGGAAAATAAAAAAACGCTTACCTGAACCAGGAAATCTGCTTCTCGCCTCCTCCTTCCACTGAGAAGTGTTACACTGGTGCCGAAACCCGGGAAATTAAAGTTTGGTTGAAGATGGATGGAAGTCGCCCCGTAGAGTCCTCCCAGTTGGCGGAGATCCTTCAAGCCCTCGCTGGCTTACATCGGAGCCACCAACAATCCCTGCTTGAGCTCCAGCAAGATCAAGACCGCCGGTTTGTGGAGCTCATGCGCGCTCAAGCAGAGGACCGACAGGCGATCCGGAGCCTTCTCAGCCAGAAGGCATCCCCAGCCGCGACCTCGGACACCCACACGCCGTTACCCCTGCCTGCGTTACAAAAGATGGGGGCGGCGGACGACCCAGAGGCATTCCTGGATCTCTTTGAACGCACTGCCGAGATCTGGGGCTGGCCGCTCGACCAGTGGGCGGCCCGACTCATACCGCTACTGTCCGGGGAAGCCCAACTCGCGGCTCAACAACTACCAGCGGTGAGCCTCCTGGCCTATGGAGATCTAAAGAGAGCCATCTTGCAACGGGTTGGTCGTACTCCGGAGGGAAGTCGTCAACTCTTTCGGAGCTTGAAGTTGGAGAGCTCCGACCACCCGTTTGCCTTCGCCCAGCGGCTCCACGACGTCAGCCAAAGATGGTTGCTAGCGGGGGACCGCGGCATCGACGCGATCATCGACCAGGTGGTACTGGAGCAATTAGTACGACAACTGCCGAAAGGGACGGCGGAGTGGGTCCAGTGCCACCGCCCGGCGTTGCTGGAGGAAGCTATCCGGCTTGCGGAGGACCACATGGCGGCGATCCCGAGGGCGGAAGAGCCCTCCCTCTCTCTCTCTCTTCCCCCTGTCTCATTCCCCTCCCCCATCTCCTCTCATTCTGCTCTCTCTCCAGGTCCTGTTCCTGCCCCACGCAGACGAGGAGGACTTCAGCCACGGAGACCAGTTCCCCGGGTGTGGGAGGCGACACCTTCCCCTATACCAATGCCCCGCCGCTCTCCCCCTCAGGGGGGGGCGCCCGCCGACGCAAGTGCGGGCGTAGCGCCTGGGCCGGCCTGCCGGAGGTGCGGAGACCCGGGCCACTTCCGAGATCAGTGCCCTCTGATGGAGCTGGGGACAGTGGTGCGGGTCTCTGACCACCCACAGGCTGCCCCCGACCGGGCCGGAGCATACCGGATACCGGTAAGTGTCAAGGGGGTACTCACCAAGCGTTGGTGGACACCGGGTGTAATCAAACCACTATCCACCAACGCTTGGTTCAACCCGAGGCATTGGTCACAACTAAAACGGTGAAAGTGAAATGTGTACACAGGGATATTCACAAGTATCCGGTGGTGACCTGCGGAGTGGAGGCTGCGGTTAGTTCCCGCCTCACCCATCCGCTGATTTTGGGGACTGATTGGCCTGACTTTAGAGCTTTATTAAAGGGAATTTGCGCGGATGGGTCCTGTACGAAAATAGGGAGATGTGTGATGTGCGATGCTCTGGCAGGGGAGGCGGAGCCGGGGCCGTCCTCGACAGCTCCACGTCATAATGACGAGAGAGGGGGAGAGGCTGCAGCCCCTCCCCTTCTCAGGGGATTCCCTGAGGGGGATTTCCCTTTGGAGCAGTCGTGAGACGAAACCCTCAAACAAGCCTTTGACCAAGTGAGAGTCATTGATGGTCAACGACTCCAGCCGGACATCGCCCTTTCATACCCCTATTTTGCAATTATAAATGAGCGGTTGTATAGAGTGACACAGGACACTCGGACCAAAGAGGATACAACCCAACTTTTGATTCCAAGGAGCCGTCGGGAAATGGTATTCCAGGCGGCTCATTATAATCCCATGGCAGGTCACTTAGGAGAAAGGAAGACACTGAACCGTCTAATAGCCCGTTTCTATTGGCCGGGCATTGGCGGCGATGTCCGCAGATGGTGTGTGGTATTGCCGCAAATGCCAGCTGGTTAACCCACCGGCCACCCCAAAAGTGCCATTGCGTCCTCTCCCTCTAATCGAGGTCCCCTTTGAGAGAATTGGAATGGACCTCGTCGGGCCATTAGAACGGTCAGCACGCGGACATTGCTTTGTATTGGTCCTAGTGGAATATGCAACGCGATATCCGGAAGCAGTGCCTCTTCGCAACATCTCAGCACGCAGTGTTGCGGAGGCACTCTTCAAAATAATCTCCCGGGTGGGGATTCCGAAAGAAATCCTCACCGATCAGGGCACAACATTTATGTCACGAACAATACGCGAACTGTACGAGTTATTAAATATTAAATCGATTCGCACCAGTGTGTACCATCCTCAAACGGATGGCCTGGTGGAACGATTTAATAAAACCCTCAAAAACATGATTCGTAAATTCGTGCACGATGATGCTAGAAATTGGGATAAATGGCTCGACCCCCTGTTATTTGCAGTACGAGAGGTCCCGCAAGCCTCCACTGGCTTCTCCCCATTCGAGCTGCTGTATGTGCGACGCCCATGCGGTGTGCTTGATGTATTGTGAGAGGCCTGGGAGGAGGGACCTTCAAACAGTAAAAATGAAATTCAGTACGTTCTTGATCTTAGAGCAAAACTCCACACTTTGGGGCAGCTAACACAGGAGAATTTGCTCCAAGCTCAAGAACGACAGCGCCGACTGTATGACAGGGGAACTCAGCTAAGGGAATTTGCACCGGGAGATAAAGTGCTTGTATTGCTTCCCACATCGAGCTCTAAATTACTTGCCAAGTGGCAAGGACCCTTTGAGGTCACACGACGAGTGGGAGATCTCGATTATGAGGTTATGAGGTTACCGATAGAGGGGGCGCACGTCAAATATACCACCTCAATCTCCTGAAATTGTGGAGGGAGGCGGTTCCCGTGACGTTGGCTACGGTAGTTCCCGAGAAGACGGAGCTCGCACCGGAGGTGAGTTCAAAACATAACCAATTCACCCCGGTCATTTGCGGAGACCACCTCTCACCGAGCCAACTCGCAGAGGTTGCTAGGTTGCAACAGGAGTTTGCAGATGTGTTCTCCCCTCTACCGGGACGTACAAACCTCATCCATCACCACATCGAAACCGAGCCGGGGGTCGTGGTACGTAGCCGCCCCTATCGACTACCCGAACACAAAAAGAAAATAGTTCGGGAAGAATTGGATGCGATGCTTGATATGGGGGTAATAGAAGAATCCCACAGCGATTGGTCCAGCCTAGTTGTTCTAGTGCCTAAGAGCGACGGGTCTGTGCGATTCTGTGTGGATTATAGAAAAGTCAACGCGGTGTCTAAATTTGATGCGTATCCAATGCCTCGTGTTGATGAGTTGCTCGATCGGTTGGGCACTGCTCGTTTTTATTCGACATTGGATTTGACGAAGGGTTATTGGCAGATCCCCTTGACACCAATTTCCCGTGAGAAAACCGCCTTCTCCACACCGTTTGGATTACACCAATTTGTGACACTTCCGTTCGGTTTGTTTGGGGCCCCGGCTATGTTTCAGCGTCTCATGGACCGAATCCTCAGACCGCATTCAGCTTACGCCGCTGCCTATTTAGATGACATCATCATTTATAGCAATGATTGGCAGCGGCACATGCAACATCTGAGGGCGGTTCTGAGATCGCTGCGCCGAGCGGGACTCACAGCGAACCCGAAGAAGAGCGCGATTTGACGGGTGGAGGTATGGTATCTGGGGTTCCACTTGGGCCACGGGCAGGTGCATCCCCAAATTGACAAGACAGCGGCGATTGCGACCTGCCCGAGACCCAAGACCAAAAAGGGGGTGAGACAGTTCCTGGGGCTGGCTGGCTATTATAGAAGGTTCGTATCTAATTATTCGGACGTCACCAGCCCGCTGACTGATCTCACTAAAAAGGGAGCTCCAGATCCGGTCCAGTGGACGGAGCAGTGTCAACAGGCGTTCACTCAAGTTAAAGCCACACTTTGCGGGGGGCCGCTTTTACATTCACCTGACTTCTCTCTCCCTTTTATTTTACAGACAGATGCTTCAGACAGGGGGCCGGGGGCCGTACTCTCGCAGGTGGTGGAGGGGGAGGAGCGCCCGGTGCTGTACATTAGCCGTAAGCTCTCGTTAAGGGAAACTAAGTACAGCACCATAGAAAAGGAGTGTCTTGCCATCAAGTGGGTGGTCCTCACTCTCCGATACTACCTGCTGGGGCGGGCCTTCACCCTCTGTTCCGATCACGCCCCACTCCAATGGCTCCTCCGCATGAAAGATACCAATGCCCGGATCACCCGTTGGTATCTGGCTCTTCAGCCGTTTAAGTTCAAGGTGGTCCACAGACCGGGGGCGCAGATGGCTGTCGCCGACTTCCTTTCCAGGAATGGGGGGAGTGGTAGGCAGGCCGGATGCCGCCCCGGCCTGAGTCGGGCGGTGGGGATATGTGACAGCGGGGGCGTGGTCAAGCATCTCTCCGGAGAGAGAGAAAGCGGTAAGGGTGCTTACACCTGAGTTAAATGATGTCTAACACCTGTCTCTAATTTCAGTGAGCATGGGGAGAGCGGCATAAATAGAGCCACACAGCAGTTAGAGGGGAGAGAGAGCCTGGGCATGGACTATGAAGCCAGAAGTTTTGATGATTGTAAATTTGAAAGTTTATTTTGTAAGCTAGTTTGTGGATGTTTTTAGACTGTGTCTGCCAACAACGTAAAGCCCTGAGAGTGTGTTGTGCTGCACTGAGGAAAATAAAAAAACGCTTACCTGAACCAGGAAATCTGCTTCTCGCCGCCTCCTTCCACTGAGAAGGGTTACAAGCCAATCATTTAGTTGATTCTTTGTTTTCTGAAAAATTAATATGTATGATTGTGTTGAATAAGTACACTGAATTCCAGACGGTCGGCAGTGAGCCCCTCCCCGCTCGCGGATGGTGGTATTATCTTTGACCCCGCCCCGTTTTAGCAGCCGGTAGGGAGCCCCTCCTCCCCTCGCGGTCGGCGGTCGTTCCTCCGCTTTCAGGCGACCGGGCTCCTCAGTCCCCTGGCGGATGGCCGCGGCTGCTCCTTTGGGGTGGATGTTAGTGACGAGGACTCTACTACGGCGCATCACTCCTCCTTCCCGGGTTTTCAGCACAAATGCAATGGGGTAAAAGGGAAAGGAGGTGGCGAAAACCTGCTTGACAATATAAATAATAAGTTAATGATTAACTTAAAGCAAAAGACATACACCACAAACGAATACAGGGCAGCTGCCTGTAGCTCTCTCTCTCTGCCGAACTGCCGCCTCCGGCCACCTTTATCCCCTCTCGTCATTTTGATTAGCCCGATTAGCCCTCCCTCCTTGCCACATTGATGTTGGAGCAAATAGGAATGCAAAAATATTTGCTACGGTCTTAAGCCAGCAGCAACTTTACCCTTCTAAAGTTAACGTCCGCTTTGGTATTCTGGGAGGCCACCAAAAGGAAACATGCGAATTAATAAAATACTGCAACAAAATTTTATCAGCAGATAAGATCAACAAACGTTAAACTTTCTAATAAATGTATACACCATTATGTAAAGACAAAAAATCATATTTGAAGCAGTCAGAGAGAGAATAAACGTGTGAAATGTTCTGCTGCCTCGGTGCTTGAATAATAAATCACAATATGGGACCAATGAGTTCCAAGTTGTGTCAGAAAACACTACAGCAAATATTAATATTATTAATTATTATTATCACTAAGTCCAAACATTTTATAAACCTTGAACTTGTAATTAACTTCAATTAAAACCATTTGTTCAATACATACAACAATGTAAACTTATTTGTGCAGTCTACGAAATAAAACGTGTATTTGTGGCCAAGAGGCAAGCTACAGCACTGACAGATGCAGTGCTTTTTGTCTGAAATGGGAGAGACTGTCTACCAATCACTTCAGCACTTTACTCATTAAGCCTGTGAAGTGGCTAGAGGGAAGACACTTCTGAAAAAGGTCATCATTAAGTCAGGCCTGGAGTTTGCTAGAGGCCATGTGACAAAACCTGATGAATGAAAATGTTGTGGTCTGTTGAGACTGAAGCAGAGCTCTTTGGCCTTGAAAGCAAAGCACTCAAGCACACACAGTTAACGCCATCATTACCATCAAGCTTCAAACAAAAATTGTCAGCATTAAATAAAAAAAGTACTATGTAAAAGGGAAATTTTAGTCTTTCATCCATGAGAAAGGAATAGCCTTTAATAATAAATGTGCTGACATATTGTGTCGCTGAAAGGAAAAAGTTAAATGTGTTAAAATTTGTAGGTGTAATATCAACAAAATATTCCAGTACAACGCAAAGGCATCTAGTTCATCTTTTCAAATTGAAGCATAAAGAAGAATGGGTTGGCTCTGGCGGCTGTCAAAATAAATAAATAAATAAATGAATAAATAAACTACACATGCTCTTACCACTTATCGAGCATACAATCTACTTTAGCTCCAAGCAAGACACTAGGTACAATGTCAGCGAGTGATTTACAAGGGCATGGGTATATCAGTAAACAGCAGGACGTGTTTGTATGCAAGTTTACAATATCTGACTCGACATAAGAGCTCAGGCAGATGCAGTAAGACAGGGTGACAGATAGTTGGTGAGTGGTTGTGCAAGAAGTCACTCTGCGTGACTGACTGACACATGTAAGCACCGCATCTGTCCCGAGAGAATGGACTACTGTACAGAGACGGCAGTGTGTGGAAAGGCCAAGGCATCTTCATCTCTCCTGTTTCAGCCTGTCAATATCATCAAACCAGGCACTCTGTTCCATATCATTACAGCTCCAGTTCTCTTCCAAAACAGCTACCAGTCCCATGGGAGAAGCAGTGGCACAGCTGAACCATAACAGGAAACCAAATCTGCTGTCTTTACTAGTGCTGATGCGTGAGGAAGAGAACAACTTAGAACAGCCCTTTATGATGAGAAAAAATATATATAATAAATCTAGCAAAGTGAAGATGTAAATTCTATATTCTGGACAGCACTACACAAGACTATGTGGAATATAACAAATTTATCAGGGATATCATTGTATGGGGTAATTACATAAATACGCAATACCACCCAACAAGAAATTTCTACTCCTTTGTTTACCAGAGTACAAAAATAAATAAATAAATAAAGCTGACCTTACAAACACTTCACAGTTCATCACAGCCACACGGCGTACATTTACATGCAGTTTCTATGTTTGATTTCAGTAGGACTAAAACAATAATTTATCATTTAAAATGTCATGCAAACACTTTAGCCCAACGTAATTCGTACCAGTCTGATATTTGCGAAGTCATACTAACATTCCTAGATAATGCGATTGCAGCTCTGCTTCATCCAGCATATATACATGTCAATCAAACCACAATCGAATTTGCTGTAGTGTGCTTGCTCCAAAAGACAGAGGCAACACGTGACATGTATTAACCAGCATTTCCTCAGCTGATGTCCTTTCTTCAAATATTCGATTCTGCATAGTGGCATACACAGTGCCAATAGAAAATCATCATACCCTTTAGGAATAGTCACTTTTTTTTGTCTTGCAGCCTGAAATCTAAACCAATAAAAAAAAAAATAATAATAAAAAAATGAAATTAAAAAAAAAAAAAAAAAAAAAAAAAAAATAATAATAATAATAATAATAATACACTTTAGTTTAAAATCTTGCCTTACAATATTCAAGTAACAGAAAAAAAGGCAACAGTTCCAATTTTCTTTTTAAAAAGATGAAAAACTAGAATAACAGGATTTGAAAAGTGAATAACCCCTAGATTTAATACTTTGTAGAGCCTTTTGCGACAGTCATACGTCTGTTTGAATATGGTGAATATTTGCACATTCTTCCTTGCAGAATTGCTGGAGTTTAGTTTGCGGGGTCAGCGGCGATGGACTGCTCTCTTCAGTTCATCCACAGGTTTTTTATTGGATTTAGGTCAGGGCTCTGACTTGGCCACTCAAGGACTTTGACCTTCCTGCCCATCTTGAGTTGTCGAGCAGAGGGCCACAGATTTTCCTGAAGAATTTGGGTGTACATGACAGCATACATTTTCCCTTCAATCCTGACCAATTGCCCCGTTGAAGAGAAACACCCCCACAACATAATGTTGCCACCACCATGTTCAACAGTGGGTATGGTATGTTCTGGATGGTGTGCTGTGGGATTTTTTCAAAAATAGCACTTGCAGTTCAGTCCAAAAAGTTACATTTTTGTCTCATCTGACCATAAAATGTTTGGCCACATGGCATCAGAATCAAAGTGCAAATGAGAATTAGTATTGCACTTTTTCAGAAGAGGATTTTTTCTTGCCACCCAGCCATACAGGCCAGCTTTGTGTAAAGCTTGGGAGATTGTTGTCACATGCACAGACCGATCAATCTCAGACATAAGGGCTTGTAAATCCTTCAAAGTTGCCTTTGGCCTCTTGATAGCTTCCCTGATCAACATCCTCCTGGCATGGTCATCCAGTTTGGAGGGTTGGCCCCAATCTATGCAAGGTTTTGGTGGTACCATGCACTTTCAAGGTTATGATGTGTAAATACAGCTGGAAATGTTAGATTTAATTTATTTACATTTCCAGGATGTAATGTGACAAACTGTAAGGATTTTGACATGGTATGATGACTTTCTATAAGCAATGTATTCTCATTGGACAAAAAGATGAAGACTGTTGCTTGACTAAGCAAAAACCTGCTGTAGCTCAATTCAAACACATGTAAACTTACTAACTATAGCTTCAATCTGGCTTGCTTTTCCCTTCAAAGAGCTACTTGTAACACTGCCAAGTGTATAGCTATTGTTTTCTGTGTAGCATACTAAAGCTAGACTGTTGACAAAGTACTAGTCATTGCTTGGTGTCAGCTGTTGACAAATGGCATTGTGCACCTGTCCAATTAGGGGTCTGAAGAATAATCCAGATTCAATATCATACCCTGTTTGTTTGGTTTGCCATGCCACGGCCAGCCTGTTGATTTTGTACTGCGCCAGTTGTCATGGTAACTTTCCTGATGGGACCAAGCCTCTGTTGGGGGGCAGGCCGACCAATTGACTGCTGCTGATGTTGTGGCTGAGGTGGGGCACCAGTGTTGGGACCAGCATCTGCCTGCAGGACACAGAACAGAGGCATTTAATGACCCACACACAGAAAATCCCAAACACACTGGGTACACTTAGCAAACATGAGCTTGATGATTACCATCAAATACAAAATTTAATATTACAATCCATCTTGCTGGAATGAGTCCAATTGTATCACAAATGTTCAAGGTAAAAGAGCTCATATCAAAACTCATCATTTTGGGGGCCTGGGTATCTCAGCGAGTATTGACCCTGACTATTCACCCCTGGAGTCGTGAGTTTGAATCCAGGGCGTGCTGAGTGACTCCAGCCAGGTACCCTAAGCAACCAAATTGGCCCGGTTGCTAGGGAGGGTAGAGTCACATGGGGTAACCTCCTCGTGGTCGCGATTAGGGTTTCTCGCTCTCAGTGGGGTGCGTGGTAAGTTGTGCGTGGATTACGGAGATTAGCATGAGCCTCCACATGCTGTGAGTCTCCGCGGTGTCATGCACAGTGAGCCACGTGATAAGATGCGTGAATTGACTGTCTCAGACATATTGAGGCAACTGAGACTTGTCCTCCGCCACCCTAATTGAGGTGAGTAACCGCGCCACCACGAGGACCTACTAAGTAGTGGGAATTGGGCATTCCAAATTAGGAGAAAAGGGGATATAATTTAAAAAAATAAAAATAAAAAGACTATACTTCCTACCTAAGCCAGAAGCAGCAAATTCACAGAATGTTTCCTATTACATAATCTGAGATAATGGTGAATGAATTGTGAAATACACATTTGTTGAAAATATTTCCTCATGGCATAATTAATCTCTTAATAGTGTAAATATCTTGGGTTGTATTTAGGGGTGACAGTGTAATCCGTTTTTCAGACTTCCAGGATAGTCCTGACTGTGTCTGAGCATTAAATGCCATGGATGGGTACCTGTCTGATGGTGCGTTCAAGTCATGTCGGATTGATCTGCCTATGCTAGTAAGTGAAAAAGAAAAAGAAATATGGAATTGCAAAACGGGCCCATTCTTTCCGACTAAAACTTAAACGCACATCACACCATCTTTACGATTTCTGACCTTATATGTTTGAACTTGCCAGGAGGACCTGAAGTCAACATGAGACTACACAAACTCAGTAATTCTGTTTCCTCATCTTCTGGCGAACCCTTCAATTAAGTGTCTGTGTGATCTGATGGCTGCTGGCGCTCTTTACATGTTTCAGGCATTAGAAATGTCCCGATTTAAGCTATACACAGTAATTACCATTGTGTATGAAATGTGCTATATAAATATACAACTGAAGAACAGGCTCTGTGCATATTGCAAGTACTGTTTGAGGTGATGGCATAAATATTGTAATGTCTATGCCACGTTGCATTGCTGCAAGGGCCACTATATTGGAGATTAACTATCTTCTTCTATGGTTAGTGTTCTCTTTCAGGTCAACTACTGTCATGGAGGAGCAACATTTTGTAGACAATCTTGCTGAGCAAGACATTCTAAACAGTATTCAGGTAGAGAGATAATACATCTTGTTTAATGGCACCAACATTTAAAGGTAACTCTTCCCCTTGAGTACTAAGATTTGTTATTTAGCTGTTGTCTGCTTGCGCAACAGCAGCTCTACACGCAAGGAAACAGATTTGATGGCATAAATGCAGCACTGACATTGACATCCTTACTGTCAACCTCTGCTTTCTATTGGTTAATATTACATGTCCTACAAATACCTATTGGATATAAGTTTTTTTTTTTCCTGAGATGTTTATATTTTCCTAAAAGCCATTTTTTTATGTTTAATTTCTTTTATGACATCACTGGAAAACTGCTTCTATAACTATGCCCACTGTAACTTCAGATAGTGAATATATTTTCTAGCCTAAACGGCACATTTCCCTAAAACCCTTAAATTAAGTAAAATGTACACCTTCTAGCTTAAATGTATATGATCTACTTTCTATTATATTTCCATAAAACACTTCCATGTAAAATTTACACCTTCTAGCTTAAATGTATGATATATTTTCTATTATATTTATCTACTATATTTCCATAAAACTCTTCCATTATGTAAAATTTACACCTACGTGTTTCCAATCCATCAAGATAAATCTAGCTGTAGCATGTTTCATTATACCATTTTGTGTTTCATGAATTTCCAGAAATGTGGTCATTAATGTAAGTCATTTCAGATGTTGAATTCTTCAGCCACTCCACAATTTTAGCAAATTAACTCAATTGTGGTTATGATTTACCATAGAAGGCTTCTTTTTTAAACAAAGAAATATTCAAAATCTAGAGATGTGTGCAAAAGCAGGTAGCAGAGGGAACTGATTTGTTGCAGCCTCAAACATGGACCAGCAGAAATACGCTTATCTCTGCATCAAACAGTGATGAAATGGAAATTAAAAATATGAGAGATATCATGAGATTTAACACAGAAGGCAACTTCATCAAAGATGTCAAATTCAAGCATGTGATGCAATGTTTTCTGCGATTACAATACAGATATGTATTTTGTTATTTTAAATTGATCTCTTTAAACCCTCCTTTATAATTTTATATTTATTCATTTAAACATTTTAGAACTTTAGTCCTACATGCACTTCAGATGCAGATTCGGTATAGATGGTGGTGGGCCCAAGAGGACATGGGTTCATGTCATGCGTTTATAAATCTACTGTATGTCTGTCAAGTGTTTTGCATGGAGTTACATTATGGCTGTTTAATTTACAGCTTTTATTGCAAATTGCAAGCCCTTTTGAAAATTATGTGTTGTAAAGTTGTCATGTAATGGAACATTAATGTTTATTAAAAAACAAAAAAAAAAAACACTTCTGACACTTAAAAAAGAAGCTGCTAAAAATAGCTAAATTTAAAAAAAAATTCCCTCAGGGCAAGTGAAATTGTCACAAGGGCATGTAAAAATTGGAACTACTGGCCTCACTGGGCAAGCCTGAAAAAATCCTTGTTAAGCCCTGCAAAGGGATACAAACATTTGCATGTATTCCAAACTTTTTTGACAGCAAGATAAAATGGATTCAGGTTGGTTAAATATATATTATACAACAGTTATTTTGGCAAAGACTATTTAGCAGAGATGGGCCAATTCTATTAAAATGAATGGGAGAAATTGGAATGCCCAACAGTCAACGGATGTAGAAAGGAAGTCTCGACTCAGGTAAAAGAGCCAATCACCTTTAGATAGACACTGCCTGTCAATCAACTCAAGAATGCACATGTGCATTAGCTATACAAGCCGGGATTTTTTATTTTTTTTGCATAATCTGAGGTAAAGTAACAAAATTTATGCTACCAGTGTTGTCAGATTTTCCTGCTCATTTGAAATATGTTCTTTGATCGTAATCTTGACTAGGGCTGAAACGATTAGTCGATGTTATTGACAATGTCGACAATAAAAAAAATGTAGACAAAAAAATGTCGCTGTCGAATAGTCATTTGATCTCATTTAACGTAACATGAGATCACATTAAACTCTAATGATGGAGCACGAGAGCAGCACTGCAGCTCTCGCCTGACTGAGGAGAGGAAGAAAACACAACTCACAGTCCAGATGCACTCTAAACTTTCACAGCTTCAGGTGATGTAGATCACAAAGTATGAGGGAATTATACAAAAACACCAAATAAGTAAATAAGTAAATACAGAAGCACTCTCGTTGTGGAATAAGCAGAGCCGGAGCTCTTTAATGGAAACACCCCAGCGTTACATCTTAAATGCAGTTATATTTAATGCATTATAGCTTTATTAAAGTTCTAATAATACGGAAGCAGATCATGTAAATAACTACAAACTCCGAAACTGGCATTTGTCTGTGCGGTCAGCACCTCTTCTATGAGTTACGTGAAGTGTCCCGATCTAAGGTGGAGAGATTGAAACTGCACCTGGCTGATGCACACTCTGTTGCGGGGACACTCGTCCCTCGAGCACTTGCTGCAGCTAGATTATATCGTGATGGCTCGTGAATTATTGAATCATAATATGTGTGTCACTGAGCATTTCTTATCGTGAAGAAAATTGGCAGTACCGTTTTATTAATAAGAGAGTTAGTTTTTTTGAGAGTTAAAGATGGATTGAAGTGAACAGAAAGGTGAGAGAGGGTAGTCTTTGCCCCATTATACACTGCAACAAAATACGTTTTTGATTTGTTTTTGTTTTCCAATATAAATACCTAAAACTCTTTTAAAACAACACACATTGTCTTTAGCAGCTATACCGCAAAGAAAAAATTATTATCTAAGAATGTGGAAGATAATATTAAAAATACAAATATTTTAAAATATCAAAAAATCCTTAAAATTCTTATGCACTCACCTGAGAAGCAGCATATAAGATATTTAGACTTGCTTTTAGAGAATATATCTTGAATAGAAGTATATTTTGTCTTTACTGGACTCACAGAAGTATAACCAAGTGAAAAAATACACTTATATACAAAATACACTTATATTTAAGATACATTCTCTTAAAGCAAGTCTAAATATCTTATATATTGTTTCAAGCAAATTTATCTTGTTTCAAGTATTTTTAGACAATTTTAAATGGAAAACAAGATAAAAACACTTGATAACAAAAAGATTTTTTGCAGTGAATTTCTTTACTGAATTAAACTTAATAAAAAGTAGTTTTTCCCCCTTTAATTCAGTGAATGACATTTAGAGGTATTTTTAAAGATGATTTTGTCCTCTTTATTGATAGTAAGCATGTTTAATACAACCTTTTAAGTCGGGACACAAGCTGAAGAATCGGTTAAGAGCTAATGATTAATCACTGCAATAATCGCAGAATAGTCGAATAATCGTTCTAATAATCATTAGGTTAATTATCAAAATAATCATTAGTTGCAGCCCTAATCTTGACTAGAGCCCGACCGATATGGGAATTTTGAGACCGATACCGATTTTAGAGAGGGAAAATTCACCGATTACCAATATATTTAATTTTTGAGCTGGAATGAAAACAGACCTTTTCTATGTGGATTGTGCACCAATTTTACACCAATATGACTATGCAAAGGTACTCAGAAGGCTGCTTTCTTAAACAAATATTTTTATCAAAGAATATTTGATTATTATTATTATACATTGTCATCAAATTCTAGAAATGAACACTGAGAAAATAAACAACAAATAAAAATACAATAAATAGCTTAAAAAACATCAGTACTGTATGTTTAGTATCAGTCAATGGCTGACCATTCAAATAAAGAATAAATAAAAATAAAATAAATAGCTAAATAAACATCAGTACTGTTTAGTATCAGTCAAATGCTGACCATTAAAATAAAGAATAAAAATACAATAAATAGCTAAATAAACATCAGTACTGTTTAGTATAAAATAAAGAATAAATAAAAATTAAATAAATAGCTAAATAAACATCAGTACTGTTTAGTATCAGTCAAATGCTGACCATTAAAATAAAGAATAAAAATACAATAAATAGTTAAATAAACATCAGGGGCCGACTGCACCAGCTATAAGTAAATTACAACTTAGCCAAGTTGTGGTGTAAATGGGCACTAAGTCGAAATGTATGCACTACTAAATATTTGAGCGTTGCACCATTACATTTATGTAGGACGTAACCCTACAAAAAGGCAGACTCATTTAATGACATCAATGAGCTCATGTTTTGGTTGACAGGCTTCAGTCCTTTCGACATATGATGTTGGCATTTACACTCATTTACATTTCCGAGAGAGAAAAAAAACAAACAAAAAAAAACGTACTTTTAAGCGGCTCTTCAGCATGAAACCGATCTAACCATGCAGTTTTTAGGGTGCGTCGCCCGGTGTCAAGTTTCAACACATTCAAAATATGTATAGGATATTAAAATGAATAAATGTCTATTTTTCCAGCCTGTTGTATTAGTATTTATCACCCCTTAATTATTTTAGATACAGTTCCTATATATTGTTATTTACACAGGGCAAATATACTATTTATTAAATCTACTTTTATTACGTATCCTATTTTAATGTCTAGAAAACCAGACTTTTAAATATTACATTTTATAAATACAACGACTGGAATTGTTCAGTTGAAGGGGTTACCAAACTGTGAATCCTGAACAAAACAGTTTGAATACATGTTTATACGCTGACAAGGTATGAAAGCAGCTACGTGATTAGCTAGTTAGCTATAAGCTCGTTGCCACGGAGAGCAACAGATGGACTTTATTTACTTTCCAGCATTGTGTCTCACCAACTAGGTAACAGCGAAGCGTGAAATCAACACTCAACAGACAGAATCCACCACCGCAACGTTGTCTGCTGAGCTGCAAAAAGATGCTCTGATATTTACCTTTCAGTCTGCTACATTACTGACTGCACTGACAAACTATAGCTGGCTAACATATGTGATAAACATGAGTGACATGGTTGTCAGGGACAGGGTTAACATTATATTAGTTATATAAAATGATGGGGTCATTGTTTATTAACTTTCCAGTATGTATTTCACAAACTATTTATCGGTAAATTGCTAAGACACCGTATAACTCTGCTCTGTCTGCAGATCCACCATCAGTTCACAGTCAACTCTGTAAACAATGGAGTCGGAGCGCACTCTGCTGGACAAACTACGTAATGACACCAATTCTAAAGCATTGTTTTCTGCATTATATGTTCTGAAAAAAAGTTTTCATATCTGCGCATATCGGTAAAATATTCGCCGATACCGATACATCGGTGAAAGGCTAATATCGGCTGACCGATATGTCGCACTAATCTTGACCAACCGCTTTGGAGAACTCGGTCTTTCCCCATTCAAATAGATAGGAGCTGCACTTGTATGCTGCTTGTTTCCAGAAAAATAACTGCCCGAGAGCATTCCAAAGATGGCCGCCAGTGGACTGACTTGCTAGAAAGACTTTGGTTTTGGGCCTCTAATCTGACTGGTCAAGCAGCATTCCAAAATTGCTGATAATGATATTATGTAAAACAACACTGGAACGTTCGCTGTTTGTATCACTCTGCTTGTACGTGTCTGCAGCATTTGAGACATGCTGTCAGTCTGTGCGATTCTTGGTGACACAAAATGGTTGACACTGCTTTAACTTCTTTTGGAACAATTTTCGTTGGAATAGCAAAAACTGACCTGCCAGAGCTGGTCATATTGTGTCTAAAAAGCAAGTTACTCTTATCGACAACGGCAGTTTTGCTCATATGACGTTACTTAAGAACTTACATTCTTGACATTACTATGACAAGTACATAATTGCTTTTCACCCATATTTCTTTTTTCTAAACAATCTCTCTTCTGTCTGTCTCTATCTGAGGAGTTTAATGGATTAATCCAACTCAATGCAAAATCCACACCTTCAGATTACACCTATCAGATGCTCCACTGCAATACACTGGGGGGGTGACTACACTTGACAAGCACCTCCCCTCCCCCACCCACTCCTTCACCCCCTGGCTTCTTTTTTTATGGAGCAGGCTTTGTATTCTTCCTGATGAAAATTTAATTTACTCTTATCAGTGCGGCTAAGCTCAGAAAAATACAAATCCGCTCAAACTGCCATCTCTCTTTCTCCCCGACTCTCGCAGGTATTATTAGACTGCTATCAACATAGGCTTGGAAGATTAATTGCAGACGTCCCCAGATTGACACCTATTCTAACACACTTCAATGATGAGCTGATGGATGGATAAAGCAAGAGGCGAGGGGAGGGGGAGAGGACAGATGAAGAGAAAAAGAGAGCAAAGTTAGAAGGGAGAACAAGAAAGAGAGATAACATTGTCAGGCAGCTGAGGTTGACAGCAGAAGGAAAGCATCTAGAGGATCAGCATCTCTTGGTCTTACACCCCCTCCCCCTTCTTCCTCTTTGTCAGTCAGAGCCACAGCACTTCAGATAGCTGTGTGTAGCTTTCTATTAACTAAGTTGACATGCAGTTATCTTCATCCACAGAAATCCGGCACTCAAAAGAGATACTTAGCTTTGCTTCAGGCAGGAGAGCGGAAAAGGATGCTCTCTTCATTCAATGCTGCAAAATCATCTCTTAAACCCCATAAATCATCTTTTGGCCCTGATTTCTTGGTTAAGATGCATAAAATTCCCTGTCAGGTTTGTAAATAATCACCTCAAAATCTAGTCTTTGTTAATGCTAAATGATTGATGAAACCCTTAGCACCAATCTCTACCTAAACTCAGTTAGGTCTTGCTCAACTGTGCACTTAGAACAGCACCTTGACTTAAAGAAGACACAAACCTTTCAAACAGCAAGATCCGTTGTCACTCATTGGCGCAAATGCCAAGGCCAATTTGGTTCCTTAGGAGACCTGGCTGGAGTCACTCAGCACACCCTGGATTCGAACTCACGACTCCAGGGGTGGTAGTCAGTGTCAATACTCGCTGAGCTACCCAGGACCCCCAAATGACTCACTTTAATGAAAAGAGGATGGTGCCATTTATGGGCTTAAATGGTAAAAGTGTTGTCACATTGGTGTCACAAAATACAGCACAGAAACCACTTTATGTATCGATTCTTTCAAAAAGAGAAACTCACTTTATATTTTAAACAGCTTTAAATGCTAACAACTTTGGAAAAAAGTGGACTCCTTGACTTTAGAGTAATTGGAATCCTTGTCTTTGAGATGGGTTCTTTTACTTATTCTATCAAGAATTCTGGTGATAACCACTTCAGGAAAAAATTAACAAAAGGACAAAGACAAAAAGAGCATGAAAGAATCAGTGGCATATGCACTTTAAAGATCATGTCTAGAGATCTTAAACGGCTAACACATTTACTAACCTCCCCCGAAAGCTTAACCACTCGCACTTTCTGTGGAACCTGAGGTGATTCCAAGCTGTTTGTTCGCTGCATCACTGTCCTTTTTCCCCCGGACTGAGGCTGACCCAGGCTGTGCCCTCCTGCTGGATTACTCTGAATTGTGCCCGGTCCTTGAGCGTTCTGTGGATTCATGTTCCTCTTCTGCTGTAGCTGCCGTTGGCCTTGTGGCTGTGCCCCAGACCAGCCTAAAGCCAGTGTCTGAGGTTTAGTGTTCTGAAGACGAGTTTTAACATTCTGATGAGGTGTGCTAAGACCTGAAGCAGGGTTCTGGGTTGTACCATTAGATACCAGTGAAGGCACCTGTTGGGGGGGTTGGGATGAACGTTGGGCTACAGGGGGCTGTGTGGGATTTGGTGTTTGTGAGGCCTGGTTTTTGCTCTGGCCACTGATTCTTTCCATCAGTTCTTTTTTGCGCACACCAGCCTGGAGCTGCCTGCTTATCTCTTTGCGCTTGAGGATCTCTTCCCGCAAACGCTTCTGTTCTTCGATCTTCAGCCTGTACTGCCGTGTCTCCTCATCTTCATCTGGGTCCTAAACAAACAGAAAAAAAATTCAAGATAAGAACTAGAGATTTTGTTTGATGATAAACAACTATATAAGGTTCTAAAAGAAAAGCAGTAGATATTGTTTAACAATATGTTGTTGGACATTTTACTGCTGAATTTAAAAGAATATCAGCAGAAGAACAGTCAGGATAAGGAAAGCTCCTTGGTCACAATAGCAGGATTGTGCTACACCAGAGGCGGCCGGTGCTTTTCAAAAGTGGGGAAGCACAGACTATTTCTTTTTTTTTTTTGGTATCTACAATTTTGCTCCCAAAAGCAGCTCAAACTACTACTCAAACAGTAAAATTTCTTGCAACAAAAGACAAAATATCCAATTATCAAAGCTGAAATAAATGGGTTACATCAAATTGCAAATAACTGTGCATTTCTACAATCCATTGAACACTCTGTGCTTGACATTGCTGCTTTACATTTAATACGCTGTACATCACCGTTTCAATTATTATCTGTTTGTAGCGAAGTCTTGCCCACTGGAACCCACATTTCTTATGAAATTTTAGGGGAAGCCATGCTTCTTGTGTAGTCTTAAAAGCAATCGCCACTGCACTAAAATGCTAAGAAATTTTTTCAAATAGAACATTTACAACAGTCTTCATAGGTTCCATGCGACTGTCAGGAACTTTGAACCAACAAGTTTAGAAAAACAAACTAAAAATATAAAAAGACCAACCATGTTAGACTGACTACCTAAGAGCCTTATTGGTCAACAGTGCTGAGTAGTAACGGATTACATATAATCTGGATTATGCAATCAGATTACAAACATCAAGTACTTATAATGGAATTACTTTACACTTTAAAATGTGCATAATCAGATTACAATTACATTTTATGGATTACATGATCACATTCTTGATTACATCACAAATCAGCCAAGTAAGATCAAAAGTAATCAGATTGGATTATCTAAAAAGTGTAACCTAAAAGATTATGTAACAGATTACAATTTAAATTGTGTCATTTGTAATCAGTACCCAATTAAATTTCAGAAATAATCTACAAAGCACTGCTGGTCAACTGCGAAAGGCAAAAAAATAAATAATTTAAGCCTAAATTAAGCCTCCCTTCATTTCAGGAAAAATTTATACCTTTGTGTGTGGTCATGGCACTTTGGTAAATGCACAAAAATCCTGTCCGTTCAATGATGACTGCTAATGAACATGCCTATTCTAGAGCAGTTTTCAGTCAATCTCTATGGGTGGAAAACATGCGTAATGTTAATCCCTTTACACATGAGAGGTGTCTCTATAAAGTCATCCAATGCAGTATTACCTCTGGAGTGGTGCTTGACTGTGCAGCTGGCTGCTCTTTCTTCATTTGAGGTGCACTGGGCTGCTGCAGTACTTTGGCAGCGCCCTGCCTTTGTGCCACAGGTCCTCCTCTTCCAGCTGGTCCAGCACGAGCAGGCTGCCCTGGTTTAGCATTCTGTATTGCCCTGGTAACTGGCTTTGTTTGCCCACCAGGCACTGACGCACTGATATTGTTGTTGCCAGTAGCAATGGGCAGCTCACGAAGGTTGCTGTTGCGCTGAGGAGGGATCTGCTGTAGGGGAGAAGGAGATGTCTGAAGAAGAAGAGGAGGACAGATGAATGAAACAGCATTTGAAGAACTATTGCCATGACTGAAAATCAATCCATTAAAATGCCTTTGCTCATTTCAGAAAAAAAGAACAAGCCAAAGCACCTTAATTTATCTCCATAACCATTTAAAGTTTAATACATAAATTGCATGTCAAAAAGTGCCAGAGGAAATCGACAGCTGTATAGCATTGCCTCTAAACTAGGGCTGCCCCCGACCAAAGATTTTCCTAGTCGACTAGTAGGCATTAGTTTAAGCCATTAGTCGACTAGTCATCACACATTTATGGTATTAATTTAATTACTTAAATATATTTTTTTGGGGGGCATCAGAAAATGGTTTGAGTTCCAGGGCTGAGAAAGAATGTTATTTATAAGTAACATTGCTAACACTGTTGTACATTACAGAGAAATACTAAACCGTAATAATGAGCCTTTAAAATATACATTTTACAAGAGCACACGAAGCGAGCCGCAGCGACACAAAAGCGGTAATGATTCTGAATGTGTTGGAAAAACCAGCAAGGAGACTGTCTGAACATTTTGCTAATTTATAGAGAGAAATGCACATTAGGGTTGTGCCGACAGACGATGATCTCGGGGATCGACGATGGTCAGAGTGATCGCCAATAGCTGATGCCTGTGGCGGTCAAGACGATATTTGGCTTGTTTTCCCATTAATGTATTAAATTATTATTATTATTATTATTATTATTAAGCTATTATTATTATCAAATTAATATTACAAATAATTTGTCTGTAGAGACACAGACACGCGCTTGAAGAAACACAGTTTATTATATTATTAAGAACAGATGACTGAAAAGCCATCTATTGCGCATGTATGACGTGCTGATACGGAGGCATGCAGTCTTGTGGAACATGCATATGTAAAAGGTTCTCACTCTTTCTTTGTTTCTGTCTTCTGATTTTTTTTTTTTTTTTTTGCAAGAACAGTATCATTTATGAGTGCTGCAAATGACCTCAGTCATCTCAGCTTACGAGGTGCTTTGAGTTCAGTTCACTTTATTTCCACAGAGCAGTTCATTGTGACCACAACTCTGCAGCCTATACATCTGTGAATAAAACAAAAAATAATACAAAAACATGTTCACCTCGAACCATGATTTATATTTCAGTGAGTATTATCATCATTATAATTATTATTTTTACATGTATAATTGTTTTTATGTCTTCATTTGTGTAATTTACCGCCTGCATGTTTAGACGGATTCTTGCCTGACGGTAAATGGAAAGGTGTGTGTATATATTATAATTTTTTTGATCACTTCATTATTTTAATTGCTTTTTCGTTTCATTTGGAGTGCAATTTGAATTTAGAAATGATACATTATATATATATATATATATTTGTGTATATGTATATATATATAGTTTGTATACCCTGGCAGAAATTGTGAAATTTTTGCATTGATTTTGAAAATATGACTGATCATGCAAAAAAAACTGTCTTTTATTTAAGGATAGTGATCATATGAAGCCATTTAATATCACATAGTTGTTTGGCTTCTTTTTAAATCATAATGATAACAGAAATCACCCAAATGGCCTTGATCAAAAGTTTACATACCCTTGAATGTTTGGCCTTGTTACTGACACACAAGGTGACACACACAGGTTTAAATGGCAATTAAAGGTTAATTTCCCACACCTGTGGCTTTTTAAATTGCAGTTAGTGCCTGTGTATAAATAGTCAAAGAGTTTGTTAGCTCTCACGTGGATGCACTGAGCAGGCTAGATACTGAGTCATGGGGAGCAGAAAAGAACTGTCAAAAGACCTGTGTAACAAGGTAATGGAACTTTATAAAGATGGAAAAGGATATAAACTTATATCCAAAGCCTTGAAAATGCCAGTCAGTACTGTTCAACCACTTATTAAGAAGTGGAAAATTCTGGGATCTCTTGATACCAAGCCAAGGTCAGGTAGACCAAGAAAGATTTCAGCCACAACTGCCAGAAGAACTGTTCGGGATACAAAGAAAAACCCACAGGTAACCTCAGGAGAAATACAGGCTGCTCTGGAAAAAGATGGTGTGGTTGTTTCAAGGAGCACAATATGACGATACTTGAACAAATGAGCTGCATGGTTGAGTTGCCAGAAAGAAGCCTTTACTGCGCCAATGCCACAAAAAAGCCCGGTTTCAATATGCCCGACAACACCTTGACACGCCTCACAGCTTCTGGCACACAGTAATTTGGAGTGACGAGACCAAAATAGAGCTTTATGGTCACAACCATAAGCGCTATGTTTGGAGAGGGGTCAACAAGGCCTATAGTGAAAAGAATACCATCCCCACTGTGAAGCATGGTGGTGGCTCACTGATGTTTTGGGGGTGTGTGAGCTCTAAAGGCACGGGGAATCTTGTGAAAATTGATGGCAAGATGAATGCAGCATGTTATCGGAAAATACTGGCAGACAATTTGCATTCTTCTGCATACGCATGGGATGCTCTTGGACTTTCCAGCACGACAATGACCCTAAGCATAAGGCCAAATTAACCCTCCAGTGGTTACAACAGAAAAAGGTGAAGGTTCTGGAGTGGCCATCACAGTCTCCTGACCTTAATATCATCGAGCCACTCTAGGGAGATTTCAAACGTGCGGTTCATGCAAGATGACCAAAGATTCTGCATGACCTGGAGGCATTTTGCCAAGATGAATGGACAGCTATACCACCTGCAAGAATTTGGGGCCTCATAGACAACTATTACAAAAGACTGCATGCTGTCATTGATGCTAAAGGGGGCAATACACAGTATTAAGAACTAAGGGTATGCAGACTTTTGAACAGGGGTCACTTCATTTTTTTCTTTGTTGCCATGTTTTGTTTTATGATTGTGCCATTCTGTTATAACCTACAGTTGAATATGAATCCCATAAGAAATAAAAGAAATGTGTTTTGCCTGCTCACTCATGTTTTCTTTAAAAATGGTACATATATTACCAATTCTCCAAGAGAAAAAAAAAAAAAATAATATATATACATACACACACACACACACACACACACACACACACACACACACACACACACACACACATATATATATATATATCGTGAAGGAGGGAACAAAATAAATTATTCACACACATGATATATTTTCCCGGACAACGAAGAGAATGCACAGATGTAGGTCAGTTTCCAAAGAGATATTGTCCTTCACAACTGTTGTAAAGCCATCTTTCAAAAAGTTGAACAACACACATTTTAACTGCACTTAATTTTTTACAGTTTCATTTGAATTTTTAGTTAAAATAAATAAAAAAAATAAAGTTCAAAAGTTTGAAATCAAGGTGTCTTGCTTTATTGTGTAGACTTAACCCTAACCCTGCTTAACGAAAATTACCCCATAGTACCACCTAGCGTCCAACCAGCGGTAATACCGGTGTTCGTTGATTTCCTGTGGAGTTTTTTTTTTTTTCTGCGACCAACCGACCAATCAAAACTTGGTCGACCAAGACTCTTCTCATCGACTAACATTTGGTCGACTATTAGAGGGCAGCCCTACTCTAAACACATCAAAATACCAAATGACCCCAGAGAAACCTTGAGAGGCTTGCAATAGCTCCACAACTAAACACAATCCAACATATATAATTGAATTTATAGACGATTTAAAAACGTACCATTCTAGGTCTGGGAGGGTTGTTTCGTTGCTGGATGCCCTGTTGGCGGGACTGCATCGGTCTATGCCCAATTTGAAAGGGTTGGCGGAAATGAGGCTGGGAGAGGTGCATAGTGGGATGTTGGTCCCTTGGGTGGTGTTGGTGGTGCTGATGGTGTTGGGGCAGTGGCTGGGAGTGAGGCAGGCCCTGGGGTGGCAAGTCCTGCCTGTGTTGCTCGTGCTGCTGCTGGTGTAAGGGCAGATGGGAAAGTGGAGGATCATGGTGCAGGGGTTGAGAGTGCTGTTGCATTAGACCCTGTGTAAACCATAAAACAAATGTATCCTTAACGTATAGCAAGACAGACACTTACAGTGGCAAGAAAAAGGATGTGAACCCTTTGGAATTTCTGCATTAATTATTCATAAAATGTGGTCTGATCTTCATCGAAGTCCAAATAATAGACAAACAAAATCTGCTTAATGACAGACAAAAGATCCACTTTTCAATACTGAATATACAATTTAAACATACATAGTCTAGGGTTGAAAAAGTATGTGAACCTCTGGGCTCCTGACTTAAAAAAAAAAGTTAATTGGAGGAAGGTGTTCCAGTCAATGCGCTGAGATTGTAGGTTTGGACTTTAGATGTGCCCTACTGTATAAAAAGAGTACAGTCTGGGTACTGACAGAGTCTGAACTTCTCAAGAAGCCTGTGGACCATGCCCTGATCAAAACAAATGTCAAAAGACTTAGAAGATGATTTATAGAGATACATGAAGCTGTTAAAGGCTACAAAAAAATTCTAAAGACTTGGATGTTCACCATTTCACAGTATAACAAATTGTCTACAAATGGTTGAAATTTGCTAGTTTGCCTAGGAATGAGCGACCTGCAGAGTTCATCCCAAGAGCACAATGTGCAATGCTAAAGGAAGTGAAAAAGAACTAGGGATGGGCATTTTGGCCATTTTGTCTACTTGAGTTGAGTACTCGAGGGGCAATGACATGTACATAAATGTATATATAATAACATGTCTGACAAACATCTTTGTCTGATGCATTGCATCTTGTTGTTCCAGTGTATCATCTATTCATTATTATAGGCTGTTATAAAATAATCTGTTATAAAATGTACAAAAGATTGCATAATCAATATATAATGTATCATATTTTGTCATTATGTGAATTATTGTGTGAACATATTTTGTCATTATTGCTGCCCAACTCAATGAAAATGTGCACAACACGCTTTCTGTTCTTCCTTCAGGTTACACTAGTAATCTTATTAAGCGTGCACCAGTTTTTTTAGTGACCGTCTGAACCATCTATTTTCAAATCGCATTTGGCTATAATGTGGTTCGTTCTCGGTGGGGCGTGTGGTGAGTTGAGCGTGGATGCCGCAAAGCCTCCACACGCGCTATGTCTCCGTGGCATCGCGCTCAACAAGCCACGGGACAAGATGCGCGGGTTGATGGTCTCAGACGCGGAAGCAACTGGGATTCATCCTCCACCACCCGGACTGAGGCGACCACGAGGACTTAAAAAGGGCATTGGGAATTGGGCATTCCAATTGTAAAACAATTGTGAAAAAGCAGCAAAAAAAAAAAAAAAAAAAGTTCAGCTTTGAAGATGCTGCATTCTGTTGCATGTTGCATTTAGTTTTGAGTCCACTGCCACACGCCTGGTGTGTGTGTCTCATGAAGCATTCCATTCAACTCAGAGTCGGAATTTCCACCTTTCAACTGGGGAAAGTGCAACGGAATGACACTTTGTCAGACTTCTAACTTGGAAACTCTTGCGAAAATCTTCAACTCTCATTTGGTCGAGACGCAGGTGTGCGTTACTTCACGCTAACATTTCAGCACCCAGGGCAGGGAAGTTTACAGCCAGTGACAAACATTCACTTTTATTAAATAATATCCATTAACAAGTCAAACTTCTTGAATTAAATGATAATAAAATGTGTATAGCAAACGTTTTCCAGAGACAGATGTTCAAAACAGAGTCTTTTGATGATTGTAATGATGCATCTTTTATCAGTTTGGTTGCTATGAGACATCTCTGACAATCAGTGTACCCCTCAAAACATAACCTCAAAATTAAAAATAAGCTCCCTCTTTGACAAGTTTGTGTTTTGTTGTCAGATAACTGTCACTGAATTTCGAATTAAGTGAAAAGTCACATCATACATGATCACCATCGATCATCGTTTTCCTGATCGATCATTGCTGCCGCGTCGGAGTACCCGAGTACTCGTGCCCATCCCTAAAAGGAACATCAAAATATCTGCAGAAATCTCTTGAACTTGGCACTGCACATCAACACCAAAACCTCATTCCAGCTGTGAAGCAAGGTGGAGGAAGCATCATGGACAAATTTTGATTGCTAAGTGCGGGTAACGGGAAGACACTAATGTGTGCGAGGGAAGCGGGAGAAATAAATGAAATCACGGGGCTCCCACATAATATAAATATCTAAACATAAAATAAAAATTACTCTGAGCATGAAGGCAGATCCAGTAGTGCTATAGATGTTAAAACGTTATTAAAGAAAGGTACAAACAAAATTTGAAACCAACCAAAGGTAAATCAGATATTTGGCAATGTGCTGACGAAATGTTTCTCTCTCTCTCTTTCCATTTTTTACGGTTGGGAATTGGAAAAAATAGCCAATGACACTGAAGCAGGCAGGAGCGGGACAGAATCTTATGTGAGTGTGACTGAAAAATTTGCGTAGACCTCTACCTGCGGGCTTTTGCGGGAGCGGAACAAAACGTGAAAGTTGCAGGTGGGAGCGGGACAAAATATTACATTTATTGTGGGAGTGGGCGGGACTGGGACAGAATCTTGCAGAAGCAGGCGGGAGCAGGTCTGAAAATCCATCCCGCGCAGACCCCTACATCAGGGCCTGGACAGCTTGCAATCATGGAGGGAACAATAAATTAAAAATTGTATCAAGGGATTTTACAGGAGAATTTCAGGGTAGCGGTCCATCATCTAACAGTTGGGTGATTCAACAAGACAATGACCAAAAACATAAGCAAATCAACAACAGAATTGCTAAAGAGGAAGAAAATTTATGTTTTGGAATGGCCAAGTCAGACTTTAACTCAATTGAGATTAGGGGTGGGCAATATGACCAAAATCCTATATCTCAATAACAATATACATCCCGATATAGTTACATTTTTCTGAAAAATCAATACAATTTTATTATATATTAAGCCATGTCGCAATGTGTAATTTTGAGTAATCCAGTCAGTGAATTAAATACTTTATACATGAAAACTTCATCTTGTATAATTTCTCTTTATTTTGAACTGACAAGCATAGTCAAAGTAAAACAATAAACAAAATACCACATCAGTCTGATGATGTGCACCAATTTACTTTATTTTTCTTCTTGTTGTTGTTTTTATTATTATTGTTAACTTTCCTCAAGAAACTTAACATCTTCTCAAAGCAATGCAAGAAGTAAAATAACATAAAAAAATATCCATAAATAAAACACTTAATTAGGCTCTTTGTGTTTTTAGTAATCTCTATAAAGAAAATATAAAATATCTGAAGGACAATATGACTGATTTGTTTCCTGATATCAAACAGAATTTTAGAAAGGGTTTTGATCTGTATCTTAAAAACCCTCTTGACATCGAGAGAAACCAGAATAAGTAACGGGTGTGATCTGCGCTTTTTCTGTCACAGGAGCACAAATGAAGGGACTGGGACGACTTCAATACTCGTGCACACTTGCGTGTTTCAGACTGCATGCACAACACTCGCACAAAACACAGCTGTGCGTGTTTGGATGGGAGGCATGTTTGGAGCATGGGATGAATGTCATTGAATTTTCTTTGATGGTGGCTCAAGTGAAATTTCATGCTGCAGAAACGAATTGAGTGTCATTTTTTCTCACGTTCTAGACAAGCTTTCCAACTAATGACACGTGCAGCTGTCAGTGAAAAACAGTATTTCATTATATCTATCAGTCTCATGTGCAGCCCTGACCACTGATATACATGCACACATGGATATATCGACATACACAATGTACAAACCTTGCAAATCACTGTTTTCTGCTCAGTATCGCATTTTCTAAAGCTATGGAGGATGCACCTTTTCCTTCATAATCTCCTCTCATTATCTCATTAAATGAATTTGAGGAACGAGCAGTCCCTCCGCCTTCCTAAATTTATCCGACATAGTGTGTAATGCGTACGTGTTATTTGCTGTACACATTTCTTATGTGGCAATTTTGCATTACCGCGATAGACGATAATCCAACATGTATACCGGTTGGCAAATTTCTACCGGATTATCATGTCTACTGGTATATCGCCCACCCCTAATTGAGATGTTGCGGCATGACCTGAAGAGGGCTGTTCACGCAAGAAATCAAATTTGAAATCCCTCCTCAGTGATATACAAGGCAAATCAACAGCTACAGGAAACATCTAGTGGAAGTTTTTGCTGCTAAAGGAGGTTCTACAAGGGTACACATACTTTTTCCAGTATGAATACTTAAACAACGTGTTCAATAAAGACATGAACTACAATTATTTGTTTGTCAATACTTTAAGCAAATTGTGTTAGTCTATTATTAGGAGATATAAGGTGAAGATCAGAGCACATTTTATGACAAATTAAAGAACATACTGTTTCTTGACACTGTACACACTCTACTGCACGGTTAACAAATGCATCACAAAGTTGCCACCTTAAACAAATGTATCAATGAATCAGATCTAGTTTAAAAAATAATCATTTTCATAAGGACCTTTAGACTTGAAAAATGGGTCAGTCACAATTAAGAATGGCTTACCCTGGAAATCAGCCATTGAGCATCTGTACAATATTCATTAGATTTGACCACAAATAGTTAGCCTTTCAAAAATAATATTCCCTGTCATTATTACCTGAATGTTATGTTATATTCTTAGATTTAAAAAAATAACACCAATTTGTGTTTGATGCCATCAATTTATCAAGAGGAAGTATTTTTTCAGTGACACAGTGACCTAAAAAAACCAATAACCTCAAATAACTAACAAAGCTAACACAAGAGGGCAGTCTTGTCCACTGTTTGGATTAAAGAACTGGAGGGTTCTCCCTGCACAGCCGACCACTATCACACATTTTAATTTCAAAAAGATTTCTATGTACTTATGTATAGATCATTTATTGCTTGCAAAAACAGGTTTAAAACAGAGCTAAAACACCTTACGTCTCTATGTCCCATACTGTATTCATGAACCTAAATTCCAGGTCTGTGATTTTACCACATCACAATCACAGAATAGAAAATAGAATAAAATAGATTAAAATAGAATAAATGTTTGTTCAGCACTTATACAAAATAAAATAATATCTTTCCAAGCCATGCTGTAAATACAAATAAAACCAACTTGGTTGGTAAACCAACTTACTCTCTGGCGTACCTGCATACCAAACGGCATGTTCTGGGAGCTAAATGGGGGTCCCTGCTGCTGGGGAGAGAAGGGTTGTCTGTGACCCACAAAGCCACAGGGACCTGGGGGTCCTGGAGGACCGGCATGCAGTGGGGCCATGCTCGGTCGTGGGGGCTCTCTCTGGAAAACACCTCCTCCCTGAGGCCCTTGGCTCTGCCCAAGTCCCAAAGAACCAAATCCAGAACCTCCGAGCCCCCCTTGTGGGGGAAAAGGCGGAGGGCCTTGTCCCGACATAGGAAGAACACTGTTATTCATGAGAGGGGGAGGGCCTGTCTGGTCAAACAGGTGCTGGCCTGGAAAATGTGGTTCTAGAAAAGAGAACAGAGAGAGAGAAAAATTGTGAATGAGAAGCCGGAAAGCTACAGCATCACTTCTGAGGGCATTGTTCATGTCACAGGCTACAGTTGCTAGGGAAACATGCTCTCCACTGTGGCTCTATAATCTCATATACATCTGTGTTCAATCAAATATGGCGGCTTTAGACGCACCACGTCAGGTTTGACGGCAATGACATAGCAACATGACTGACATCAAAACTTGAGCTTGACAGCCGTGCTCACTATAAACTGTTATTGTATTGAAAAGCCCTGTGTAAAGATATATGTTCCTTTGTGTTCCAATGAAAAATAGCAGCATAGGGTTTGGAAAGACATGAGTGTGAATACTTAATGATGGAATTATTCAAAAGTGTCCAAATAAACTTTCTAAACATATGGGAGTCATTATGTTTATTCATTAATCTAATTAATTAAATTGTTGCATGCGTTTGTACATCACTGCTGCTTAAATTCCAAATGTGTTTTTTAATGTATATAGTGAGTGTCCAACAGGGGGGTTACAAAGATAAAGCGAGTAATTATTTGGTTGGTAAATTCTAGAGACTGTTGTGTGTGAAAATCACAGGAGATCAGCAGTTACAGAAATACTCAAACCAGCCCATCTGACACCAACAATCATCCATGCGATTATCTATTCAGCCAATCATGTGGCAGCAGTGCAGTGCATAAAAGAATGCATACATGGGTCAGGAGCTTCAGTTAATGTTCACATCAACCATCAGAATGGGGAAAAAATTTAATCTCAGTGATTTGGACCATGGCATGATTGTTGGTGCCAGACGGGCTGGTTTGAGTATTTCTGTAACTGCTGATCTCCTGGGATTTTACACACAACAGTCTCTAGAATTTATTCAGAATGGTCCCAAAAACAAAAAAACATCCAGTGAGCGGCAGTTCTGCGGACGGAAACGCCTTGTTGATGAGAGAGGTCAGCAGAGAATGGCCAGACTGGTTCGAACTGACAAAGTCTATGGTAACTCATAACCGCTCTGTACAATTGTGGTGAGAAGAATAACATCTCAGAATGTTATTCTGAGATGCGGGTTGCCGCTGTTTTGGCGGCACGAGGGGGACCTACACAATATTAGGCAGATGGTTTTAATGTTGTGGCTGATCAGTGTATATATAGATAAAAAACATATTTTATGCTTTAAAACAGCACTGATATAACTGGAGTCTTCATCTGATTTGAGTGTACATTATTCTACACTTTTTCTTTAAAGTACTATTTATTTCTTAGTGTAAAAACTTTTAATGAAGAAAAAAAAAACAAGATGGTGCAACTTTATGGTTACTATTGATCTAGGGCTGGTACACAGTCTCTGCAAGTCTATCCTGTGTGATTGATTTTTATGGTAAGATTCGCATCAAAACTTCAAATGATTTGTCTTTACCGCCAGTGAAGAAGTGCTCTCGATCCTGGTGACGAGGTGGTGGTCCTCTCCATTGCTCCTGGGGGGGCAGGGGCCGTTGAGGTGGGCCAAAATTCTCATGGAGATGTTGCTGAAAATCAGGAGGAGCCTGTAAGAGGACAGAAAACAGCACTGAATAAAGACAAAAATCACTAACTCAAGAGAAAAGATAATGACAATGCCAGAACAAGAATATTATTTTTGTTGACACACGAGTTCAGAAGTCAAAAAGCTTATCTTTGCAGCTTAGCGCAATTTCAAAATGTAACTCCTCATAATAAGATCAGCTTACACCATTGAGAAATATTTTAGCTAGAAAGAAAACAATTTGCATATGCCCTTTTCAATCTTTATCCGTTCTCAGTGCTTACCTAACCAATTGCTCATAAAACTTGAAATCCCTCCTCTACCTTTCCAGAGACAAAAAGATAACGATCCTCACTAATCCTGTAGTGAATACGAATCCCCTCTCCTTTATTTTTTTAAATATCCTTTGCTCTTAAGAAATTAGCATTCGTTCAAAGGGGCCGCACTCTAGCAAATTGTGATGCTTAGCAGCTCTTTAACTCATTATAAATGACTTCAGATGCAATCAAACTTTTAATCCACGTTTTCAGCTCTGATCTTCAGACGGCCAATGAATGTCACAAAGGACTGCCAAGTTGCTTAACAGAAAGTCAATCAGCCAGCTTAGCTAAGCGATGGACAGGAGGGAGCGAGAGAGAATCACATTGTTATTTTAGACTTCATTGCTCTATTCAAAAGGTCAGCTCCTGTAACACAATGAGAGCTTAAGTATATTCACAATACCTTTGCTAGTTTGCATTCGTTGATCAAAGGAGCATGCCCTTTCTGGGGGCTAATCTTTCGCAAATACGCATGGATTTGTTTAATATGTAACCGGTTATGATGAGCTCAAAAGATAGAGAAGGAGTGGGAAAGACAAATGCCAAACATGAGCAGCTGTCGTTTTGAAGACGAGCCTCTTGAGTGATAAAATTCACTTTCCAACTTGTTCATTTCTGCTGTTGACTCCGGTATCTCATCAATACTCAAATTTTAAGGTAAAAAAAAAAGCTATGTTCCACAAATCTTTCATATTTCTAAACCTATTCAATACCCAACCTGCATGGCCAATGTTTTTGATGTGTGTGCGTTTGTAAGTAAGTCTGTATGTTTCTGTATACATTAGGGCTGTTGTATTAACATATTAATTTAGTGCGATTATATGAAAAATAACACACAAAATTAACACAATTAATCATGCCCTCGACCCGTATGTAAATTACATAATAAGGAATGCTCTTACCATTGGAGCGATTCAAGCTTAAAGTACCACACTGATGTTTTTGCAAATTCGTGGCAGTTGGGGGGAGTCGACGCTCCAGCTGTACAGGCAACGCACATTGTCAAACTAACAAGAGCTGGCAGCACAGCCTTCCACAGACGCGCTTTTGCGTTCAATGACAACAGGACCGGGCACAACAGAATGCAGGGGTGTTGATGCATTTTCTGAAGTTTTAAACTACAATTCACTTAACACAGCATCCTAAAAACACAGCGCTTATGAAAAGACATGCTAAAAAGTAGTGAGATGTTATGCAACCAAAGTGAGAAGTACATAGACCAACAATTAAAAATAGAGCAGACAGAAGTAGGCCAATAATGGGGTTATGTTCAATGATATGAAAATAAAACAAACAATATTTTGACATTTTATTTGACTATATATAAACTTGTCTGTTGCTGCAACAATATACTGTATGTATATGATGTAATGTATTGAATTAGGGGTGGATAAAAATATCGATTTCCCGATGCTTCGCAATCTTTATTTGAATGATCCCGATATTGATTCTTAAATCCCAAGATCGATCTTTTACTCTATGCGTAAAAACCCGGGTATACTTAGCTTTTCCACATTCCGGATTGGACCCGGCCGACCGCATCCCCTTCCAAAGTATACTTTTCTGACCGCGAGAGAATATGAACGCATTCGTCGCATGCGCACTACTATGGTTTGTGATACTCTTTTGATCCAGCCAATGGCCGTTGCATGCGCCGACAATGTGCACAGATGAGGACCGCGTCTGCAGGTCAAGAAAATCTGTGTGGCCGCGGTCAGGCAGAGCAGCTGTGCTGATGACAAAATTTGTGTTGCGCATACTGTGTGCGGAGCGAACAGCAATGCGGACAACTGAAGTATACTTTATGCCAGGGCTCAACAACTTTCTTGTGGGGGCCAGATTATCCAGATGAAAACTTTGTGGAGGCCAACATTTTTTTTCAGTATTCATCTTAGCTAGCACTTTCATTGCAAGTAACATGTTACTTAAAGGTGCAGTATGTAAGATAAGGAAACCCTTGTTATTGACACCTGTGGCCATTAAGTGAACTGCAGCTGTTGCTCGTGCTTGCGCACACACTCCATAGGGATGCTCGCTCACTCGCATCCAAAACAATGATGTAACGTACAAAGAGGCTGAACGTGATTCACCGGCATCATGCTGACAGATGAGGTAGCATAATTAAAATTACACAGTTATGATTGCTTTACTACAAACTTTGAGACAGCATATTATATTTGGCTCAGAACAGCACTAAAACAAAGTGTGGATATAGGTCTGACTATGCAAGACTGTAGTTTGAAGTAATCACTTTTCTTTGCATGATACATTGACTGCATTTATACGATAGCCTATGTCGGCGTTAGCTAGCTAGCCAGCTTTATCAATAGCTGTTAGCTAAATCTGGTGGATGATGACAGTAGTTGTTTATAAAATAGACTGTACGTTATAAATATGTTGACACAATTCAGTATTGATGTGATTCCATCACAACTGTCATTTTGATATTTTGATGCGCTATTGTTTTATAATAAAAGAATGTATATATTTTCTGTATAACCAAGTTACTAATGCATGGAGCTTTTTGCATTATCTTGAACATTGTCTAGCATTCATTTCATGTGTTATTGTAGTTTAGCTAAAATTACACAGATCAATCCTTATGGCACTATAGTTTACATGCTTTGCAGTTATGTAAGCTTACCTGTCCAATAAGAAGAACGTTTTGATCCCCAAAACCAAACGAAGGTCCCTCCAGGAATCAAACGTCCTGCCAATGTTCACTCTAGTTTTCGCTCGACCACGATCACGTTCCCGCTTAGCCAGACGGGATTCAGTAGATAAATGTTTTTTTATTTTATTTTTTTGGCTTACTCTGAGTTTGTGTAGGAGTCGGTGTTGTGCTAGGAGCCGAACGTTTGCTGGATTCCATCTCTAAGATAACGTTACCTAGTGTTGCAGTTTGCTGTTGCTGTTGAATAGCGGAAGAGAAGCACTGAGGCAAGGCTCTCGGGAGCACGCATAAACGTCACATCCTTTGGATTTTCCCAGCAAAAGCGACCCACTCCCTTCGCATGAAAATCAGTCTACAGGCTTTAATAGGCAACCTAGGAAGACCGGGAAGGGCTCATTTTTAAGTTGCGTTACAAGCCGTTCACACATTGGCAAAAAAAGGGTGAATATTACATGAATATTGTTACATATTGCGTCTTTAAAAAACACCTTTAATACTGTGCATTTATTCATATTAAAATAGTCACAGGGTATACTGTAAATTGAATTATAATTTAAGGTCTGGCCATAAATTCCTTTATAAGATCTGGCTGAAAAATAAACATGACTTATACTCTTAACTAACAAATAATTTACCAATTTTAATTTGAAAAAACAAACAAACAAAAAATCATTTTTGTGTTATTGTTTACAAATTATGAAAACCAAGGAGAAACATTTTCTTTCTTTCCTTTTTTTACGCCATGCCAGCTTCTATGGTTATATTCATGGCGGTAGCCAGGTTTAGTTATTCAAAATAGAGCTAAATAAGGTGTTTAAGATTAATTTTTCCTAAAAACCTTAAAACTAAATTTGGATTCAATTGGTTAAAAACCTTTTCAAAAGTATCAACAGAATAATACAGGTTCCTCAAATGTGTAGAAGTACGACAGTCCAGTAAAATATTTTTAATGGATAGTGGGTTCTGACAAGAAGAACAGGAGAAACATTTAGATCTGCTAAAGCCCTCTCACAATATCAACCCACATATAAAAAAGATGGTCATATAGAAATGTCATGTTTACTTAAGCAAATATTGTGAATTTGCACACAATAGCCAGTGCAGGAGCCAGATTTTTGTGTAGCATTGGCAAAAGAAGAAAAACTGAGTTGGTGCTGTTCGTGATTGAGAGGGCTGACTCACAGCTGTATAGAACCAAATATAACTTCAAGAACAGTGAACAAAAGCAAACTTTTCAGCACATTTTCATTGAACGTTCAGTTTTCATAATCGATTTCTCTTTTGTTGCCCAAGATGTGCCTATGTACTAACATTTCTGTTACAACTGCGGTGATCTTTTTTTACATCTGTAGATTTGACCGCACTCCACACAACTAAGCAATTTATATAAATACATTTGATTGAAAAAAAAACACAATCAAATGCTCACCTAAACAGTGTGATCCACGTTTAGCAAAGCAGTGTACTAAACTATCACCAGAAAAGATTACGTTCAAAGAACGTTACAAATCAGCAGTAAAATCTGACAATGCTGGTATCATAAATTGTGCTTCTTTACCTCAGATTACCCTAAAAACGCAATTTTCCCGGCTTGTATAGCTAATGCGCATGCATGTTAGTGAGTTGATTGACAGGTGATGTCTGTATCTAAAAGGTGATTGGCTCTTTTACCTGTAAGGTGGGACTTCCTTTCAACACCCGTTGACCGTTGGGTGCTAGAGCTTCTTGGTTGGGTGTTCCAATTTCTCCTATTCATTTAAATAGAAGTGGCCCATCTCTGCTAAATAGTCTCTGGTTAAATTCACCACTGATTGCTGAGGCTCGTGCCTGCGAACACTGAGTTTGCACAGAGCACGCTCTGGTATTTCAGATGGTGGCGCAATTTTATAAAAAAAAATTAAAAAAAATCAGTCGGAGGTCAGACAAAGATGATTGGCAGGCCAGATTTTGACCGTGGGCCGGCAGTTGGAGGGCCTGCTCTATGCATAACCCTCCACTACCAGTGTTGGGGGTAACGTGTTTAAAGTAACAGAATAAAAAAATTTTTAGACCACAATATCGGAGTTACTTTTTAAATAAAGTAACACATTGCTTTTGTACACTTCTTTCCCCATATTGCGAGAATAAAATGTGCAAACTTCGGGGAGGAGACGTAGTGCATGATGGGTATTGTAATTCTAGAGAGTATGAGCCATGCTTATCAGCGACGGGCAAAGCACAACAAGTCTTCTTTTAGCCCACCCTGAGATTTGTTGAGATATTGCTGGTAAAGGAATGTAAATCTGAACACTTCGGTGGAATCCAGTTGTACTCATCATTTGCAGTGGTGGATTTGTTGTGCGCTGGAGCTTACGTGAGCAGCCGTCATAAACTTTGCCTCTGTCATGACAATCAAACCGAGAGTTAAGAAATGTGTCCTCATACATGAAAGTGGTATGTGAGACTTTGTTTTTTTGTGATTCATTTATATACGCTGCATTTAAAATTGTGTACACACAAATTTTCGTAGTATAATATAGCAAAGGCATAAGCCTGGAGAAGTCTTCCTGTGGCCACGGCATGATTATACTTACATACAAAGTGGAATGATCGCTGGCTATTTGTACATCCGAATCTCTTTGTTTTAAAGCTGCCATAACCACTGCCCTAGGATCAGTTTGCATTCAACTACTCCACTTTAAAGCATTTAACATTCAACATTCTGTTGAGTGAAACGTGATTGACTTATGTGTAAATACATACTGCATAAAAAAAATAAATAAATAAATAAAAAAAAACAGTAAACACGTTTAGGCAGAAGGATTATAAGACTAGTCTTCCACTGGCCACGGCATGTTATACAGGGTGAAATACTCTCTCAATACACTGACTTATGCAGCTGAACTGGGAGAATGTGATGAGAAAAGCTGACTCTGGATCAGCAGCTGCGAGCAACTTTCTACATTGTTTGTGTATGCAGAGAAAATGTCTTAATTTCTAATAAGATTCTATATTTTTGTTTTATAATAAACAAGTAGTTTGATTCATGAAACAAAACTTTATGACATTTTGGTAGCATTAAAAATGATGCCATACAAGTTGTATCAATATGCATGTTTGCAGTTGTATGCGATCAACCAGTACATGGCGTCTGTATGCACCGTGGATCAACTCAAAGCAAGCGTGCACTGAGATGACTTAAGAGAAAAATATTATTTTATTATCAGACACATTCCTTGAACATGTTAGGCTGGCATTCCCCACTTAATTTTATCCTGATTTTTGAAAAGAAATTTCAAGTGGTCTCTGGCATTTTTGACTGGCACAGCATATGATGACGTATGATACAGGTTTAATTGCTGGACTTTGCTGCTTTAGGTAAGACAGTGGTTATTCTTCATTATTCAAATTGGCTGGCATGTCGATGGAAAAACAAATCATGCATATTCATGTTATTGATTATTATAAATATGACGTGAAGACCTATTTTCTATATCTGTTTGTTTACTATGTTGTTTTGACATGAGTTTTGTACAGTAGCTAGCATGACCTGTAATGTCTCTTTCTTGTATGCAATGCATAGCTTATTTGTATGGAATACATAGCATAGCAGAAGAGAAAGTGGCTGTGAGAAAAAAGTAACACAAAAGTAACGCAATGCTTTACTTTCCATAAAAAGTAACTTTTTAATTAGTCACTTTAAGAAGTAACGCAATATTCTACCGAGTTACTTTAGTTAAGTAACGTTAAGTAACGTTACCCAACACTGTCCACCTACAATGAGAAGAAATCACTCGCATTTTCAACCAAATTTCATGCTATGCAACTAAAATTTATATACTTGGCAAATGGCTGGTAAATGTTTAAATTTCACTGACCAGTGATTGTGTAATATATATAATAATATCACTGTGTGATTAGAGTAAAAGTTGTTCTGTGTAATGTGTGTCCAAGGACGAGATCGACACGACCCATGTGTCATCGTATACGGTCTCTTTTAATACCCTTCTGCTCTCTACAGTCAGTAGTTAAAAAACAAAACAAAAAAATAAACATTTCATTCTAATCATGCATAGCATAGATGAGATAAAGCCATTCCAGTCATCTCTGGTTAATATGTGCTCATTTTCAGACGCTCTTTACAGAAAAGCCAGTTTTATTAGAGACAGAACCATTTTTAGCACGTGTTCAATAAATAATGTAAATACTAGTAAATAGTACAAATTATGAAATTAAACAAACATGCAACAAAAAAAATCTATGAAATATAATATCTTATTTATTGATTACATTCATTTGTTCATTTTTAAAAAGCAAAAATTTGACCAAAATGATGAAAAACTAACAAAATATAAATAGTAAAATTAATATTTTCATAATGTACCTAGTTAGAAGGTCCCCTGTATAATTAACAGCATTAACTGGGAGATAATTTGTTTTGTATGTATGCAAAAGGGACATCATAACTGAAATACACCCATATGAATAGATATCGATCGCAATCGGAATCGAGAGCTTGTGAATCGGAATTAAATTAGGAAATCTGTATCAATGCCCAGCCCTAATTTGAATAATCTGCATTATAATATTTATTATATATTTATAATTATTCAAACTGTTATACATTAAATTATCTTTATTTGGGGCCTTTCTCAGTAAATAGTGATATGTGATTTAGTTTAATCAGCATATGTAATGAATCCATTAAACTTTTTAATGGATTAACAGCCCTAGTATACATATAAACATTGTTTCCGTACAACTAATCAGTCCAATACAAAAAGTGTTTGAAAAGCAAATAATTCATGCTATCGATACAATTTTGTGCTAAAAGCCCAACTTTGTGAACTGGAATAATAGCATATTTTGCAATAAATTATACTAGCATAGGAAAAAGCTGTCATATTAAAGCAAACTCTTACTAACTTGCCATATGCAGCCAGGGCTTGATTTCCCAATTACAAATATACAAGTGTTATGATTTTTTGTATTACAGCCAGTATCAAACATAAATATGTAGCATGGAGATTAGTATTCAAAAACTCTGCACTAGTAAATAGAGAAATTGTGGATCAGCCTATTGTAGGACGAGATGTGATCGTATGCTAATATATGATAATCAAGCGCCCAGAGGGCTAATGGACGCTGCTGCCTGTTTAGTCATTGGAATTTTAAATGGTGTCCTGTCTATACCGGACTAGTTATGGGAGACAGACAGCTGGAAATGTGTCATGAACATGCGTGGAACCTCCTCAGCAAAATGAGGGACAACCAACCATCATAAGTCAGCTCACCAATGTTCCAAAAGATGAAGGGAAAACTGTAGGAAACTCGGTTTATGCCATTTTGAGACACTGAACTGTGCAGCCCTTAGACTAAAGGCCTGTTCATATCAAGTCGGTGTGTTTTCGGTGTGATTGTTAGTTCCGAATGAGCTTTTGAATGATAACAATGGATTCCGATGGCGCTTTTTATACCAGTCCGACAAATCGTCCGCTGACGATCCAAAGGTTTTTTTTTTTTTTCCACGGAGAGTGGTACCATTTATTTTTCTACAGAACATTGATCAAACGTGCTCTGCTAAACCACTCTCTCATATGAATCTTTAGAAAGTTCGTTCGTTTGGACGATTCATGTGTATGAAGCTCACCAAAACTGTTCTCTTCTCTCCCTCTGAAATGAAGCATTGGGAAGTTCGATTCATTTCAGTGAATTGGTTTGTTCCGAGGATTCATTTACATGAACCGTATTAAAGGATGATTCATTTGTTTCTCACGCCGAATACCCTATTTTTACGTCTACCTACAACTTACTAGTTGCTGAATATTTAGTTAAATGCTGCTGTTCACCACTGTTTTCAACTCTTATTTACATGGGTGTGTTTACATTATCTCTTAAAATGCTGTCTAATACTGATAGTTATATATATTTATTTATTTATTTTTAATAAAGACAATACTTGTTTAGCAAGGCCCTTTTGTTAATAGCTTGTAGTGTAGTAAATGTTTTTTTAAAAGGGTAGCTTCAACTCAAAATTGCTCAGGGACACATTAAGTAAATATTTTAAACTTATACATTATAAAATTATTGATTTTATTATTTGAACTAATTATATGCTGTTCATGTTCATTTCCATGGACTATAAGCTTATTTTCAGAATAAATAAACTTATTATATGGTTGCCAGCAGCCATATCACCCTCTAGCTCAAGCCCAGTTGTCCCCTGAAGTCTAACAGGGTTGAGCCTGGTCAGTACCTGGATGGGAGACCTCCTGGGGAAAACTAAGAGCGTACACACACTAGGCCCGGTTGCCTTGTACCGTGCCCAAGCACGATTGTCCCCCCTCCCCACTCCCCCGCTAGCCTGCACGCTTACGTCATTACGATGTGACTTTTTGTTTTGAAGAAAACAGGAAGAAAAGTGCTCTCGCACAGCACAATGGAGTCCATCATTGTAACGTTACTTACTTTGTGGCTTATTTTGAGTCATTTGGGGCGTGGTGACACACAGCTCTCTCATGTGCCTAATTGTCGACAGCATCATACCACTGGAATTTATCCTTTTCGTCCGATGAGCTGACAGATTGTCATGTCATTGCTCAGTGGTTCTTTGGTATCCATGAGCACTAAGATAGTCGCAAATTTTACCAAATATCTCGTAGTTCTTGTGTGTTGTATCCAGTTGTTCCTGTATACTCTCGTCTGCCCAAATTTCCAGTAAACACTGCTCCTATGCCATAGACCAAAGTGATCCCTTTGCCCAGTAGCATCATTGACGTCATGTTTCGAGTTCCGTACTCGGTCATGGTTAGTGATCACACTAGATGCGTACCGTGCCTGAGCCAACTGAACTGCACGGTACGGAGCGATCACACTAGTCAAACGTGCACAGTACAGATTGCCTAATGTGAGTACACCCTAAGGCTGCTGCTGGAAGAGGTTTTGAGGGGAGCCAGCAGGGGGTGCTCACCCTGCGGCCTGTGTGGGTCCTAATGCCCCAGTATAGTGACGAGGCCACTATACTGTAAAAAGGTGCCATCCTTCGGATGAGACGTTATCCCAAGGTCCTGACTCTCTGTGGTCATTAAAAATCCCAGGGCACTTCTCGTAAAGAGTAGATGGGTGTAATGCCTCAATCAAGGCCTCCTAATCATCTCCATCCATAAATTGGCTGTATAACTCTACTCTCTCCTCTCCACCCGCAGCTGGTGTGTGGTGAGCGTACTGGTGCACTATAGCTGTTGTTGCATCATTCAGGTGGATACTGCACACTGGTGGTGGTTGAGGAGAGTGCCCTGGTCACTGTGTAAAGCGCTTTGGGTGTAGTATCAGAAAAGTGCTATATAAATGTAATGCTCATTCATTCATTCAATAAAATGCCCTGTACTTATCCACCAGTGACTAAGCTTTACTTACACTGAAATATCACTTATTGTATTCAATATTACATGTAAGAGACTAAATAATTAGGTTTCAAAAATAACAACATGAACGGGTCACATTTTTTAAAGATTAATGTATTTGAATTTGCAGTATTTACTTTTACTTTTTGATACATAAGTATTTTTAAAACAAGGTATATGTTACTTCAACTTTAGTATTGCAATGGCTGACTTTTACATTTACTTAAAGAGGCCCTATTATGCTTTTTAGGATTTTACCTTTCCTGCAGTGTGTAATATAGCTGTTTGTGCATGTAAAAGGTCTGCAACGTTACAAAGCCCAAAGTCCACACAAAAGGGAGTTATTCTCTCCCACAGACAACACTGCTCAAGAACTACAAGAAACGGGCTGTTTGTAGTCCAGCCATTTCTTCCGTAAAGTATCTACGTCACTATGTAACATTTGCAAAATGCTCGCCTAAGGGCTACTTTGGCCTGCCCTCAAACAAACGCAGTTATATCAGAGGCCAGGATGAGTTGGGTTAGTGTTGTCCACATGTTGAGAAGACGCTGTTTTCTTCACTGCAAAAGCAAAACCTCTTTGTTTGGACTTCCAAAGGCAGACGAATTGAAGAATCAGTGGATAAAATTTATTTGTGCCACTATTCCTCAGCAGTACAACCACAACCAATGCCAGATTTTCAAGATGGTTACTCCTGAAAGATGGTGCAGTTCCCACTTTGTTGGGACAATCTGGCACTTCAGGATCACAACCTGTAAGCTTGATTATTTGTGGATTTATCTGCTACCGAGAGTTCAAATGCGGAGTTTTGTGTTGTCTGCTAACCTGCTAGCTAATATTATAGTGTTGGTAAGGGTTTACTATTCAGCTGTGGGCCGGCTTTTACCTAAAACTGTGTAACAAAATGGTCGATCTCAAGAGTCTTATATAATTACAAGCTGTAATGTTACGGCTGCTATCGGTAGTCCACGGCTAACTTGCGCACTAACTCTCTGATACCCCCGGTAATGTCCAACCTGGAGTAAGCCACTGTTCTCCATTCATAGCTTGGCCGAAAAAAGTTCGGCTACACCCATTCCAGCAAAAGATGACTAACTTAGATGCACTATGTATCTTTTACTTGAAGCTTTGTTAGGTTCACAATAATCAACAGTGTACTTGTAAGAAAGCTACAAAATTAAAAATTACCATCTGTGAAACGTCCTGCTTAAGTCGTGCTTGCGAAGGTGCTTCAGGTCGATCAGCTTGTTCTTCCAAACTTTCATTATCCGACCCCATTGTTACCATAGTTACAGTGCATCCGGAAAGTATTCACAGCGCTTCACTTTTTCCACATTTTGTTATGTTACAGCCTTATTCCAAAATGGATTAAATTCATTATTTTTTCATTCATTATTATTCATTCATTACAACGTGAAAGAAGTTTGTTTGTAATCTTTGCAAATGTATAAAAAAAAAAAAAAAAAAAAAAAAAAAAAAAATCACATTTACATAAGTATTCACAGCCTTTGCCATGACACTCAAAATTGAGCTCAGGTGCATCCTGTTTCCACTGATCATCCTTGAGATGTTTCTACAACTTGATTGGAGTCCACCTGTGGTAAATTCAGTTGATTGGACATGATTTGGAAAGGCACATACCTGTCTATATAAGGTCCCACAGTTAACAGTGCATGTCAGAGCACAAACCAAGACATGAAGTCAAGGAATTGTCTGTAGACCTCCGAGACAGGATTGTATCGAGGCACAGATCTGGGGAAGGGTACAGAAAAATTTCTGCAGCACTGAAGTCCAAATGAGCACAGTGGCCTCCATCATCCGTGAATGGAAGAAGTTTGGAACCACCAGGACTCTTCCTAGAGCTGGCCGCCCGGCCAAATTGAGCGATCGGGGGAGAAGGGCCTTAGCAGGGAGGTGACCAAGAACCCGATGGTCACTCTGACAGAGCTCCAGCATTTCTCTGTGGAGAGAGGAGAACCTTCCAGAAGAACAACCATCTCTGCAGCACTCCACCAATCAGGCCTGTATGGTAGAGTGGCTAGACGGAAGTTTCTCCTCAGTAAAAAGGCACACGACAGCCCGCCTGGAGTTTGCCAGAAGGCACCTGAATGACTCTCAGACCATGAGAAACAAAGATTTAACTCTTTGGCCTGAATGGCAAGCGTCATGTCTGGAGGAAACCAGGCACCGCTCATCACCTGGCCAATACCATCCCTACAGTGAAGCATGGTGGTGGCAGCATCATGCTGTGGGGATGTTTTTCAGCGGCAGGAACTGGGAGACTAGTCAGGATCGAGGGAAAGATGAATGCAGGAATGTACAGAGACATCCTTGATGAAAACCTGCTCCAGAGCGCTCTGGACCTCAGACTGGGGCGAAGGTTCATCTTCCAACAGGACAACGACCCTAAGCACACAGCCAAGATAACAAAGGAGTGGCTACGGCACAACTCTGTGAATGTCCCTGAGTGGCCCAGCCAGAGCCCAGACTTGAACCCGATTGAACATCTCTGGAGAGATCTGAAAATGGCTGTGCACCGACACTCCCCATCCAACCTGATGGAGCGTGAGAGGCCCTGCAAAGAAGAATGGGAGAAACTGCCCAAAAATATGTGTGCCAAGCTTGTAGCATCATACTCAAAAAGACTTGAGGCTGTTATTGGTGCCAAAGGTGCTTCAACAAAGTATTGAGCAAAGGCTGTGAATACTTATGTACATGTGATGTATATCATTTTTTATTTTTAATAAATTCGCAAAGATTTCAAACAAACTTCTTTCATGTTGTCATTATGGGGTGTTGTTTGTAGAATTGAGGAAAATAATGAATTTAATCCATTTTGGAATAAGGCTGTAACATAACAAAATGTGGAAAAAGTGAAGCGCTGTGAATACTTTCCGGATGCACTGTACAATAGTGTTTACCGCTGTTAAGGAATCCTGAAACTCAGTTATGGTGAGGGGCGTTACATTTCCGACACACGCTCTACGCGGTTGACCAATCACAACAGACTAGGCCAGCTGACCAATCAGAGCAGACTGGGCTTTTCAGAAAGGGGGGGCTTTAAAGAAACAGGACCTAAATCAGAGCGTTTGGGCCAGAGGATGTAAATAGGTTTAGCAGCAATGTACAGTATGAGAAAAATGAAGTGTTTTTTTAACATTAAAGCATGTAAACCTATTCTAGTAGACCCCCGAAATAAAATCATGAACCTGTAAATTAGCATAATATGGGCTCTTTAAGTAATACATTTGTGTGGTATCTGTACTTTTACTTATGGAAATTGAGTACATCAATTGACCCTGACCACCACTGACCCTTTTGTACCACAAACATAAACCCGGTATTTTTTTTTAAAGTCTTATCTTTTTGTCTTGATGTAAAAATAATTTAATAAGTATATTACGGTTCCTGTTCTCATAGCATTAAAAATAGCAGCAAGGTTTGGCAATTCTTTTGCGCTTTAAGCTCATAGTACAATATCCCAAAAAAAGATTTGTTACATGCAATATTTTACTATAGGCAAACGAATTGCAGAACCACACTGCTATTTTTATTGCAAGGGTAATATAACAAAGTATTGCAATAATTTAAATAAAGACCATGAGCCAGTGTTTTTTTTTTTTATATTATTTTCAACATTATGCATCATGTTTTATGTTATTCTTAATACACATTATACACGTGTATTTATTTCACTGTGCCTTGTGTTATATCATCCAGGCATTAATCCAGACATTATAAAAAGAGAATATTGTTCAGGAGTCCATTTGGAATATACAGGTGCATCTCAATAAATTAGAATGTCATGGAGAAGTTAATTTATTTCAGTAATTCAACTCAAATTGTGAAACTCGTGTATTAAATAAATTCAATGCACACAGACTGAAGTATTTTAAGTCTTTGGTTCTTTTAATTGTGATGATTTTGGCTCACATTTAACAAAAACCCACCAATTCACTATCTCAAAAAATTAGAATACATCATAAGACCAATAAAAAAAAACATTTTTAGTGAATTGTTGGCCTTCTGGAAACTATGTTCATTTACTGTATATGTACTCAATACTTGGTAGGGGCTCCTTTTGCTTTAATTACTGCCTCAGTTCAGCATGGCATGGAGGTGATCAGTTTGTGGCACTGCTGAGGTGGTATGGAAGCCCAGGTTTCTTTGACAGTGGCCTTCAGCTCATCTGCATTTTTTGGTCTCTTGTTTCTCATTTTCCTCTTGACAATACCCCATAGATTCTCTATGGGGTTCAGGTCTGGAGAGTTTGCTGGCCAGTCAAGCACACCAACACCATGGTCATTTAACCAACTTTTGGTGCTTTTGGCAGTGTGGGCAGGTGCCAAATCCTGCTGGAAAATTAAATCAGCATCTTTAAAAAGCTGATCAGCAGAAGGAAGCCTGAAGTGCTCCAAAATGTCTTGGTAAACGGGTGCAGTGACTTTGGTTTTCAAAAAACACAATGGACCAACACCAGCAGATGACATTGCACCCCAAATCATCACAGACTGTGGAAACTTAACACTGGACTTCAAGCAACTTGGGCTATGAGCTTCTCCACCCTTCCTCCAGACTCTAGGACCTTGGTTTCCAAATGAAATACAAAACTTGCTCTCATCCGAAAAGAGGACTTTGGACCACTGGGCAACAGTCCAGTTCTTCTTCTCCTTAGCCCAGGTAAGACGCCTCTGACGTTGTCTGTGGTTCAGGAGTGGCTTAACAAGAGAAATACGACAACTGTAGCCAAATTCCTTGACACGTCTGTGTGTGGTGGCTCTTGATGCCTTGACCCCAGCCTCAGTCCATTCCTTGTGAAGTTCACCCAAATTCTTGAATCGATTTTGCTTGACAATCCTCATAAGGCTGCGGTTCTCTCGGTTGGTTGTGCATCTTTTTCTTCCACACTTTTTCCTTCCACTCAACTTTCTGTTAACATGCTTGGATACAGCACTCTGTGAACAGCCAGCTTGAATGTTTGTGGCTTACCCTCCTTGTGAAGGGTGTCAATGATTGTCTTCTGGACAACTGTCAGATCAGCAGTCTTCCCCATGATTGTGTAGCCTAGTGAACCAAACTGAGAGACCATTTTGAAGGCTCAGGAAACCTTTGCAGGTGTTTTGAATTGATTATCTGATTGGCATGTCACCATATTCTAATTTTTTGAGATAGTGAATTGGTGGGTTTTTGTTAAATGTGAGCCAAAATCATCACAATTAAAAGAACCAAAGACTTAAACTACTTCAGTCTGTGTGCATTGAATTTATTTAATACACGAGTTTCACAATTTGAGTTGAATTACTGAAATAAATGAGCTTTTCCACGACATTCTAATTTATTGAGATGCACCTGTACTTGTAGCAAAATACATGTGCAAATAAATATGCAACAGTGCTCTTTCCTCATCTCAAAAAATTATATACTCAAAATGAATCAATACCATGGAAAGGACATAATGAAACAGTTATGCCAAATTAGGTAAATAAATGCTTTAGCAGCATTCAATATATTAATCTCTAACAGCTGAAGGTACAGGCAGGAGACTAGTAAAAATGTTTGTAGAATAGCAACAGTGGTGAAATAATATTTCACCTAATTTTTTTTACGGACTCGGTGTGACTAGACCTTCGGTCAGAAGTTCATCTCGTAAAATTGTGATGTATTTGGTGTGAACAGGCCTTATGTCCTAAAGTGACGCAAGGCGATAAAGATATAATAACTACAAACTCTTCTATGTAAATCTTAGATTTTGTCCCATCCAGCTGCCGTCACATTAAGCGAAGGACATTTTGTCAATCCCTTGGATTCTCTGCGGTGTCGTGCTGGGTAGCCGATCTCATTGGAACAAAATTCTGATCCACTTAACTTTACATTTAACATTAAATATCTCGATTGGTCGTAATTGTGTCATGTCATGTAGCAGTTTCACAAATTGCAGACAGTCGCCCTGGCTGTCGCATCACACCTGGTTATAACAGTGTTACACCAACAGTAAAAGGAAAAAGACTGAAGTATCATATGAAAGAGGAAAAGGAAAGGAGCAGGGGACAGAGACAGAGTGTGGGGGAATGAGATGGTCTTCCCCTCAGCAGTAATCACTTTAGCCAAAGAAAAGCTGCCTGATGGTTCCTCTACATCCTTACTAGTGCTTATCTTTACCAAACAGTAAAGAGATTTTACATCTTGTTCAGAGTTTTCACAGTCTCCATTTCAATTTCAATCATTCAGTTCTCCCCCACACGAGGACGTTTTTAGAGACACACCATCCACACAGCAAGATAAATTCTGCTTTCAGTGGATATAAGCCAGCAAAATCAATTATCCTAAAGTCAGGACAAGTCGTGATTTTTAGACGTTGTTTGTAATGTTTGTGAAATGACTTAATTCTAACTTAAAGAAAAGTGAGGTTCCTTACCGGGAGTCTCTGTGGAGTGATGTTAGGCCTTGGTTGCACAGGAGGCATCGAGGAAACTGAGATTAAATGGAAATAAAAAGAAGACAAGTTAGACAGACAGACACCATAAAAGTCTCTTCTTGCCACATGTCTAGATCATGGTTTGTCACAGCTGGTCACAGAGAGAGGGCTGTTCTGCTGATTAAACTGTGTGCTTCTCTCTCGAGCAGACTGGCCCAACTAATGAGATAACTGACAGTCAAAAGAAGTAATTTCACTGTGAATCATTGCACCTCCAGAGATGTGTGCATTTTAGAAAGCTGGTTTAGTGCTGATGTGCTGCCTACAGAGTGAGGGACATGCCACAGAAAAAACTCTCAAAGGCTCCAAGTGAAAATGTATGAGTGTTAGCAACCACAAAAAGTGTGAAGGTGTAAAACAGACAGGAAACAGACACTTTGACGTTAAATACATTTACACTTTTTCTATCGCCTCCACTCATTATATAAAACTATATATAAAAACAGATTGGCGATTTTGTCTCTGGGGCTGTACCTTGCACAGGTGAGGAGGAGGGTCCTCTGAAGTGAGGGTTGATGTGAATGTTCTTAGGGTGGTGCTGTTGATGCTGCTGGTGCTGGCTGGGGTGTGGGGGTGCGTGCCGTGGCGGTGAGCTCAACATGCGCAGCCCGTGCGTGCCGTGTTGTGCTCTGGGAGAAGGCCCAGGTGAACGGTGGGCCAGGTGTGGCATCAACAGCTGCAGTGGCTGCTGAGAGATTGGGGCACCCGGTTCTGGAAAAAGCCCTGGACCTCCAGCACCTCTCTGGTCTTGCAGACGAGACTGATGATGATGCTGGAGTGGAGAAGTCATTCTGAGCTGCTGGTTTGAGACAGGAGAAAGCAGAAAGAGAGGAGAAACAGAAAGGTTTGGATAGACCATCAGTCAATTTCTTAAGCTCTCTCACTTGCTCTTTCAGCCAAAAAGTTATTACCGGGTTCTTATTGTGTTGTGACCTTGGGACTAAAGGCGACCCCTTAAGTAATCAATCATAAAAGCCATGTGATGAACTGAATCTAAATTAAATAAAGAGTTGCCAAGAGGAATACAAAATAACGTACCCTCTAAAAACATTATCACTTTGTTTCCCAAATGACTAAAAGGACAGCATTTCATTTCAAATAAAGACTTTTCTCACTGATGCATATTGCATTCTCTTATAGAAAGACAGATATTATGTTCATTAATGCATCATCAGATAAAGACAACTTGTAATCCATATGACAACTCATTGACAGCAGTGCAGGGGAATTCAATTAAATCATTACAGCAGTGCCCTATATGCTGCTGCCTGAAAGTAAAAGAACACATCAATGTCGAGGATTGACAGGTTATGTCAAAAGCCTGAAAAGGCTTGCCTTCCCCATAAAGAAATTTTGCTTCAAAAAAGGAAAAAGGTGCAGCGAGAACGAACGAACAGCTCAAGCGCAAAGGGATTACACCCCTCGACAGACATTTAATAATAAAATAAGCACAGGAAGCTAAATCCTTCAGCAAAGTACAAAATTAATTTGGTATAATGCTTCCTCAATGGACTCCCGCCAAGTTATTTGCCCTAATCCATATATCAACATGGATAAGAGGGGGAGTGACAACGGTGATAATTGACTTTTTCTCAAATACAAACTGACTCCACTCAACAACAGTGAGACAATCTAACAAGACACAAGTCCATTCACAATCATCTAAAACTACTGCTAAAAACTCTTTAACAATTTCAAAAGGTACGATCAGAGACTATTTAGCAGAGACAAGCCACTTCTATTAAAATGAATGGGAGAAATTAGAACATCCATTGGTCAACGGTTGTAGAAAGGAAGTCCTGCCTTACAGGTAAAAGAGCCAATCACCTTTTAAATACAGTCATTGTCTGTCAATCAACTCGGGAACGCACATGCGCATTAGATACAGTTTTGCTCAAAAGTGTGCATACCCTGGCAGAAATTGTGAAATGTTGGCAAATATGACTGATCATGCAAAAAAAAAAAAACTGTCTTTTAAGGATTGTGATCATATGACGCCATTTATCATCACATAGTTGTTTGGCTCCTTTTTAAATCATAATGATAACAGAAATCACCCAAATGGCCCTGATCAAAAAAGTCTACATACCCTTGAATGTTTGGCCTTGTTACTGACACACAAGGTGACACACACAGGTTTAAATGGCAATTAAAGGTTAATTTCCCACACCTGTGGCTTTTTATATTGCAATTAGTGTCTGTGTATAAATAGTCAATGAGTTTGTTAGCTCTCACGTGGATGCACTGAGCAGGCTAGATACTGAGTCATGGGGAGCAGAAAAGAACTGTCAAAAGACCTGCGTAACAAGGTAATGGAACTTTATAAAGATGGAAAAGGATATAAAAAGATATCCAAAGCCTTGAAAATGCCAGTCAGTACTGTTCAACCACTTATTAAGAAGTGGAAAATTCGGGGATCTCTTGATACCAAGCCAAGGTCAGGTAGACCAAGAAAGATTTCAGCCACAACTGCCAGAAGAACTGTTCGGGATACAAAGAAAAACCCACAGGTAACCTCAGGAGAAATACAGGCTGCTCTGGAAAAAGATGGTGTGGTTGTTTCAAGGAGCAGAATATGATGTTACTTGAACAAAAATGAGCTGCATGGTCGAGTTGCCAGAAAGAAGCCTTTACTGCACCAATGCCACAAAAAAGCCCAGTTACAATATGCCCGACAACGCTTTGACACGCCTCACAGCTTCTGGCACACTGTAATTTGGAGTGACGAGACCAAAATAGAGCTTTATGGTCACAACCATAAGCACTATGTTTGGAGAGGGGTCAACAAGGCCTATAGTGAAAAGAATACCATCCCCACTGTGAAGCATGGTGGTGGCTCACTGATGTTTTGGGGGTGTGTGAGCTCTAAAGGCACGGGGAACCTTGTGAAAATTGATGGCAAGATGAATGCAGCATGTTATCTGAAAATACTGGCAGACAATTTGCATTCTTCTGCACGAAAGCTGCGCATGGGACGCTCTTGGACATTCCAGCACGACAATGACCCTAAGCACAAGTCCAAGTTGACACTCCAGTAGTTACAGCAGAAAAAGTGGCCATCACAGTCTCCTGACCTTAATATCATCTAGTCACTCTGGGGAGATCTCAAATGTACGGTTCATGCAAGACGACCAAAGACTTTGCATTACCTGGAGGCATTTTGCCAACACGAATGGGCAGCTATACCACCAGCAAGAATTTGGGGCCTCATAGACAACTATTACAAAAGACTGCATGCTGTCATTGATGCTAAAGGGGGCAATACACAGTATTAAGAACTAAGGGTATGCAGACTTTTGAACAGGGGTCATTTCATTTTTTTCTTTGTTGCCATGTTTTGTTTTATGATTGTGCCATTCTGTTATAACCTACAGTTGAATATGAATCCCATAAGAAATAAAAGAAATGTGTTTTGCCTGCTCACTCATGTTTTCTTTAAAAATGGTACATATATTACCAATTCTCGAAGGGTATGCAAACTTTTGAGAACAACTGTATACAAGCTGGGAAAATTGCCTTTTTTTTTTTTTTTTTTTACATAATCTGAGGTAAAACAGCACAATTTATGATACCAGTGTTGTCAGATTTTACTGCCGATTTGAAATGTGTTCTTTGATCGTAATCTTGACCAACCATTTTGTAGATAGGAGCTGCACTTGTATGCCGCTTGTATACATAGAGAAATAGCTGCCCGAGAGTGTTCCAAAGATGGCCGCCAGTGGACTGACTTGCTAGAAAGACTTTGGTACCATTCAATCACCACAAGAGTACTGCCTGACCAATGTCTTAAAAAACTGTTTTGAAGAATGTTATTGTTTAAAAGTGGGGTGCACTGATCAGGAAATTTGAGACTTATACTGATAACCACTATTTTATAAGAGCCCCTTTTACCTCACTTTTTCTTTTTGAATATTACACCATATGCTGCAGCAAAATGCACAACACTGCAAAAATCAGAATGAACAGAATGTAGGGGTCTCAAGCCATATTTTTCAAAGTTGGACTACTTTTACTTTAAACACAGTGTCTTAAAATTCACTGCTCACAGTGTGCCTGGCTCATGTGTATATAGACCAACAATTAAATAACAGCACAGACAGAACTCACAAATGCATCCTGTGTCTCAGAGTAGTGTGTTGGCAGAAAAGGGGAGTGTTTGGGAACCTGTTTGACAACCCTGTTTGATGTTGCTAGTGATGCAGAACTTACACACTGCAGCTTTAACACAGGCCCTATTGACTTCTGGCCATTGACCCTTGAACCCTAAACTTGACATATGTAAAACTTTATAAAATCAATCTTTTAAAATCTGTGAAATACTAGTGGGTAAGAAATCTGTAAAGCTGGGACAAATCTGATCCCAATTTAAGACTCTTACCTCAGGACTCAGTGGTCCTTAACGCTGATGAGTGCAATATTCCAATCTTCCTCATTTCCCAGCCTAACATGTCAAGTACACCATTTCTAAGTTGTTTTCACCTAATAGCATAACACTGAGGCGCTAAATGAATTAATAAAGCTGTTTGAGTGGCCCACCCAGCCCAACACAGTAACATCGGCTCAGCCAATGGTGTGCAGCAGGTTTATCTGTTTATACAACCAATGGAGGACAGAGTATCTGCTGGAATCTGTATAAAACAGTGATTATTTTTGCAATTCAATTTGGTGATGCTAGTGGCACAGAAATTGCACACTTTCTGCACCAAAAGGCATTGGCTTAGGCAGTTGGTTAAGTTGAACAAAGATTTGTATTAAAAGCACCAAAGAGACCGTGTTTACACTTATCTGGAAATGTATTTGTAGCTGTCGCTACACAATTAAACTTTTATATAAAGTTATAGAGAGAAAATATTTTAACATCGAAAAAATTACTCGCTTCACCTCAAAGAACAGGTTGGGGGCATTCGTATTGTGTCATTACAGAGATCGTTCAGTCTCTTACCTGCATCCCCAAGTTCATTTGCATCAGTGGAGGCCTTTGCTCATTTATTCTCCCCCGCCCTCCGACTCCATCTCCACGTAAATTCCCCATTCCAAACGGAGGGAATTCGCATCTTCCACCGCCTCCTCTTCCTCCTCTTCCCCTCACCCATCCTCTACCAGCCAATCCTCCTCTCCCTCCATTTGTCCGTGGCCCGCCTCTCCCTCGCCCTCCAAAACAGCCCTGCTTCCTCTGACGTTCTTTTTCTTCAAACTGTTGCAGGTCTGCTTTAGCTTCCTCAGAGAGCTCTGAAAGGAAAAACAAAAAAAGATAGAGATTACACACATGGTGTTATTTGTTTGATATGGACAAATGAGATGCCATATCTCATGCCAATAATGTTTAAAAGCAGCATTATCTAAATCATCTTTCAGTAAAAGGTCTTGTGGGGGATCAATGCAATTTTTTTGTCATGCTCAAAAGGACAAGTGATTCAAAGTAAGACCTTATCAGATTTTACACTCATAACAGTCAGAGAAGATTTTAGTTGATCAGGTCTAACCTAATGTCTCTGGGATGTTCCTTCTTTTACTGGTGGCATCCGACAGCCTGACCACAGTGGCATCTGTACGCTCGGTCTTAAATCGCAGACGGCCCGATTCTTCAACATCTTCCTCTTCCTCATCAGACTCCTCTTTCACATCCATGTCCTGGTCAGGCTCAGCTTCAGGGTCATTCTCTGCCTGAAGTACATGGGACAGATAAATCATCCAACTGACAGTTAAAAGCAACACTGTGTCCAAAAACTGAGAACCAGGACTAAAGTCTCGTTCACACATGCCGCAACAAAGCAACATAATCTCATTCAATTTTAATGAGAGCTGGCCACTTCTGCGACATAAGCGACAGCATCCATTGGTGACTAAATGTTGTTGTGTCCAGGGACTTTCGAAAGCTGATAAAAGTTTAACTTAATATAAATGAGGAGCGACTTTTGATAGCGGCTACCAATTGCATTGAAGGCTGCCAGTGGAGCGCATGTCATTTGTCTCTTGCGAGCTAATGTCCTCTAGTGCAGGCAGAGAAGTTAAGTTTTTGGTCTGTAAAAGATGGGGCCTGGGTAGCTCAGCGAGTAAAGACGCTGACTACCACCCCTGGAGTCACGAGTTCGAATCCAGGGTGTGCTGAGTGACTCCAGCCAGGTCTCCTAAGCAACCAAATTGGCCCGGTTGCTAGGGAGGGTAGAGTCACATGGGGTAACCTCCTTGTGGTCACCATAATGTGGTTCGCTCCCGGTGGGGCGCATGGTGAGTTGTATGTGGATACCGCGGAGAATAGCGTGAAGCCTCCACATGCCCTATGTCTCCACGGTAACACACTCAACAAGCCACGTGATAAGATGCACGGGTTGACGGTCTCAGACGTAGAGGCAACTGAAATTCGTCCTACGCCACCCAGATTGAGGCGAGTCACCATGCCACCACGAGGATCTAGAGTGCATTGGGAATTGGGCATTCCAAATTGGGGAGAAAAAGGGGAGAAAATGACAGATCGTTCATCTTGTTAATGATGATGCAATGAGCACTCTCCCTTGCAGTGTTATTTTTTAGCGACAAGAAAACCAAAGGCCAAAGCATGCTTTGGTTGTCCACATTACTGATTGGAACGCACACAGTATGCAGGACTAGGGCTAAGATTTATATAGGACTAGGGCAAAAATTGTATCTCGATATTTTCCATTTATTGACGATATTTAATATATATCTTGATAATTCTGTATTTCTTCTAAAATGGCATTAAAAGTGTTGTTTGTTTTTTTTATAAAAAAAAACAATTTCAACCAAACAGCTATTATAGTCAAGTACACTGAAAATGTTATGTAATGAAGGCATGTTTTCAACAGTTTTTCACGAAATGAACATGAGAAAGAATTTTTGTCGTATTGACTTCACCTGGAGCTTTTATTTTGGTGGAACACTGAAATGTTGCACATTACAAATCTGATGGAACGCGGTAACCTCCTTTTCTGTGATACCGTGTCCCATTTTTAGATTTGTATAACTTGTAGCTGTTACAAAAGTTTGGAATTGTGTGAACCTGCAGTGTTTTGCTTTCACAATGCACGCAAACCGCTCAGAGAGTGCTAAAAACACTGTCATGAGCTCCACTCGTGAACACAGAACAATGCACCACCTGTTCCCACAACCCATATATTTATTGCACTGAATCGCAACCTTTTACGGTTAAATAATCACATAACACTGAGATTTCTGTGTTATTCTGATCAATTGCGCAGCTCTGAGAGATCGTGAAATTTGCCTAGTGACACACTCTGTTGGAAACGTAGTGGCCAAATAAAAAGCACACTACAACCATCACGATATTCATGATATTGCTTAAATGTTATATCGTTAGCAAAATCATCCCAATAATATCATGAATATTCAATATATCGCCCAGTCCTAAGCATAACGCAAATTTCTTCATCAGCACAGTTTGCACGGACTGTCTTCATCTGTGCGCAATGTCAGTGTGTGCGCTTGCCGTTGACTGCAGTAAGAGCATCACAAAACAGTGGTAGTGCAAATATGTCAAATACATTTTTCTCATTACTTTCCCCTCAGGTGTCAAAATACTATGCGTGTTTCCATGGCAACCTAAAGGATCCCAGGTACAGCCAAATGCATCAAAGTCATCAAATTTAAGTAATTTATTTGCACATGAAGAAATTGTTAATATATTAGGAAGAAGGAAATAACAGTAGTCCAGCAACCATGGATGGCATGTCCACATAGCAATCGCATTCACTCAAAAAATAATCAAACCAATTGTACATACAGTGCATAGTGAAAAAGACATTTACTTATAGCACACATGAGGTGCTTTTACTTTGAAGTTACACCAGAGACGGGCCACTTCTATTAAAATGAATGGGAGAAATTAGAAAACCCAACTGCAGCCAGTGGTCAACGGATGTAGATAGGAAGTCCTGCCTTACAGGTAAAAGAGCCAATCACCTTTTAGATACAGACATCACCTGTCAAACAACTTGAGAAGCACATGCGCATTAGCTACAAAAGCTGGGAAAATTGCATTTTTTAGCATAACCTGAGGAAAAGCACCATTTATGATACCAGTGTTGTCAGATTTTACTGCTGATTTGAAATATGTTATTTGATCATAATCTTGACAAACCGTTTTGGAGATTTTGGTCGTTCCCCATTCAAGTAAATAGGAGCTGCACTATTATGACTGGAAATAGCCTCCCGAGAGCGTTCCAAACATGGCCAACAGTTGACTGACTTGCTAGACTTAGGTTGCATTCACACGCTCATGCAGATCCAGCGCGAGCCTCAATCTCCTGACTGTTTAAACAGCCTGGATCGCCTGCTTGGATTGTCGTCATGATTTGTGAATCAGAGGAACTTTTGATCCTTATCCTGAAGTTTTGATTCTGGCTGATAGAATACACGATTCAGAGGAAGATATTAGATGAGCACTTGACGGGAAGAAAACACTGGATTTTCGTGAGGTTCATGAATTACATCTGTTTAAACAAGATATCTGCATATTTGCAAATGGTATATAATAGAAGTTTTATTGATATTTTCCTTTTATCATTAGAAAAGTTACAGGGATCTGTTGAGGAGAGACTGTTAGAATACGTGCTTCAGAGGAAGATTTATGAGCGTTCCATAGGATGCTGGATCTGCTCAAGTTTTGTGAGGTTTGTTTATTACTGTACATATGTTTAAACAAGATGTGTGCATATTTGCAGATGCTATATGATATTAGTTTTATTGATATTTGCCTTTTTTATCATTAGAAAAGACAGTTAAAAGTTACAGGGAACTGCAGAGGAGAGACTGTTAGAATACGTGATTTAGAGGTAAATAAATGAGCGCTCCACAGGACGCTGGATCTGCTCAAGTTGTGTGAGGTTGGTTTATTACATCTGTTTAAACGAGATATGTGCATATTTGCTGATGGTATATGATGTTAGTTTTATTGATATTTGCCTTTTTATCATTAGACAAGACAGTCAGTTACAGGGAACTATTGAGGAGAGAGAAGGAGAATGAAAAGCGAGCACTTTAACATTATGAGCTCAAACGCATCTGCCGCGGCTCTGATATGCAGACCGTTTTATTGACACTGTGTTGCACACCGGTCTGTTACTATAGTAAGTAACAACAAAATGAACCATGACTGGTAGTTTACATCTTCGGCGCCCTCAAGAAAAAACAAATCTGCCAAACAGGAAAATGTATCGGCCAATAATTAAAAAAAGTCAGAATATCGGCCGATTTATCGGCCTCGGCGACCACTAATAATTAGCTAAAAACCATTACACTGTAGCGAACGTAGATCTATCTATTGTGTACAGTAGGCTTATATGGGTAGGGGATTGGGATTTCTGTGTGTGGGGGGGTTGTGTTCAGGTGTGTGGTGGTTTGGGGGTGAAATGACGTCCGACTAGTCGAATTCAACTCGACTAATGGGCTCGACTAGTTGACTATAAAAATCAGTAGTCGTGCAACCCCTATGTTATACCCATCCATTGAGGTAGCCTTCTTTTACCTCTTCTAATTCTGTGACCTGAGAGCTATCCTCAGTTTCCTCATGTTCCTCAGCAACTTCATGTTGGTCAGTCTGTTCTTCCTGCTGCACTTCACTATAGTCAGCCAGATAGTCATCCACCTGCGAAGAACAATCAAATCTTTACTCCCTAAAAGCATCTCAAATTAACATTAAAATCAAGCTGCTTCAATGGAAATTCATGCTGGCTCTGAACATCAGGGTAAAGCTGATCTTGAATATCTATTAAAACACCTGTTGTGGGGTGTGTATACTAGGTCAGTACTACCACAGCCTGTTCAACACAAAAAGAGACACTGATGATGAAGATAAAGTATTAGATTGAAGGAAAATCACTTCTGAATAAAAAGAATGTTAATGCCATATCTGAGGGAGAATCCAGAAAGGCCCAGTGTAGCGATCTGATGTTGTGGAGGGTGGGTGCTGAAGGGGACTCTTCCTAAATTAGCATAATAGTGGGAGCCCAGTCTCATTACTATGCCCTATTACCATTCCTGCTGATATTTGAAATTCAATGAGATGTAAATGTTTGACATGATACACAGAGAAGGGGAGATAAACATGCACACGGCTCAGTGGTGGTGAAAATATCATTGACTGTGTCGTCCTTATACACACAAACAGACACAAAGAAAGCTGAGGTGCACACATAGCTCAGTGACAGGGAAAATATCATCATCTGACTTTGAGCAAATTTTCACACACACACTCGTGCACAGAATGCACAAAAGCATCCGGAGAGACAGACTGCTTCTACTGACTACCTTGCTGAACCCCATGTGCCCCCCTGAGTCCCCTAGCTATAGCTTACAGGTCCTGTGACCATTCTACTGCAATAGTACGCCTCAAATCCTGTTTGCGTCCCCCCACTATCCACTAAGGCTGTGAAATTAAAATTTGAAATTCGAATATTAGTTGAATTTAAGATAAAAATACACATTTGAATGCTAAAACTGTGCATTCCAATTTTGGATATATGCCAATCACTGATGATGACTTCCGACTAATTGCATTCTTGTGCTTAAAAAGACTAGATGTAGCGCAACAAATTTTAAACAAAGTTTAACTGAACGCTGATTTTTCGAGACGTGTTTCGGTTAAAGTTCTTTTTAACTTGACACTACATCTAAAAAACACAGCACTAATGCGCGAGACACTGAATAAACTACAAAATGAGGCGAAACGTTCAAGATGTCCGTGTAGCACGTTTAAATAGAAAAACAATTGGAAAACTGTGTGGATGGATGCAAAAGCATTGGACAGCAATCGCATTCGGTGTGAACAGCCCCTTAGGTGGAAGTATTTGGCCGTTGCGTCTTGCTTTCTCATCAGCGTTTCTAAGATTAAGCAATGGGCTATAAATCGATTGGTCTGGAAGGAGTTCAATTTGGAAATGTGTCTCGAGATTGTTGTGCTCCATCTGTTTGAACAGCCCCTGGGCTCAGAGTCTGAGCCGCTTCTCCACCAAGTTCAGCGAAATATCACTGTTGTAATGTAATGAAAAACACTGGTATCGCCATTATTAGGAAGCCTGAGTCTGGGGTAGTACTGTGGCACCAGTGCAACACCATGCTAACATAGAGCTTTTTTTCCCCTCAGTTTACTTTTTACTTAACATTTGAGAATATGAACTGGGTAAATCTTTTTATTATTAGTTTTGAAATTATTTTATGCACTTTAGTTTAAAATGGAATGCACTTTTTTTTAACAGCCAGGAATGTTCTTTGCAATAATAGAACACGGTGGTGTTTGACTTCTTTGTATTCATTGTGCCCTCTTTTGGACTAAAGAAACAACATCAATTTAAAAATCTAAAATTCTAATTTTATTCACATTTTGGTAATATTTAAAGGTAAAAATTTGAATTTAGTTTCACAGCCCAGTTGACAGCCCTACTTACCCATGACTTTCCTAAGCAGCCAATGGGCAGCTCCCCACTTCCGCTTGCCCGTTCTTCCTTTAAGGTCTCATTTTAAATCACTGCAGAATCCACACACACACCATGACCAGAAGGATTTGAAATGCAATACAGAATTAAATATATGAGATCATGTTCAACATGGGCTGTTGATGATTACCAAGAGAATATGATTAAGGAAATATTTGTATATAAAAAAAGACAGACAATTAGAGAATGTCCGTACACAGCACTAAACTGTGCCTTATACTTTATGCCATAGCAGGAGAAAAGTAAATTTACAGTTATTGACTGCTCTCTAAAAACCGAGCAGTGAAAATGAAATGTATATTGTGTTCTGGGCTTTACCTGTAAACTAATACTGATGAGCTGTCAAAGTGACAATATTAACTGATTTAATATTAATAAACGTATATTTATACTTATAGTAACTTATATTTAATATCAATAGCACACGTGAACACATTTACCTGGAGTGAAATTACTATAAAGAATTTGTCATATAAAGATCATGCAATGGTCAATTAATCAAATTAAAATCGTGACAAGTCCTAGTGTGATTTATTAAACCGCTAAAGGCTGCAATCTTAGTGTGGAAGAGATGCGTACTTTAAATGAATGTATAAATCCAACCGCTCATCCACTAGAAACACCACAGACATTGAGAATCATTCACGTTGTATCAGATGACAGAGCACTAATCTACTGTGAATCACACAGCACATGTAAACTATACATTTATATAATTAAATCACAGCATTTGCGCTTTAATCTTAGCTCAGCTTTATTTATATAGCATTTAAAACAACAGTTGACCAAAGTGCTTCACAGTAATAGAATTTAAAACATAACATTTCAAAATGACCACATACACAAACACTTCAAAACTGTGTCCAACATTTCATTTGTCAGACTCAAAGGCCAGTGTAAACAGATGAGATTTCAGACGTGACTTAAGTGTCGCAAACTGTTTATCCGGAAAGTGAAGATTCAGGCAAACAATACATGTCATAATAAAAGCACACTTCAAAATATAAACTAGAGCCCTGAAATTCAAGAAATTGTGACAGAAATATATTACAACTGTATAGTAAAATGTAATATTAACTGTAATGATCATAATAATAAATAATAATTAAGCAATATATAATATATAACTTTTTAAATAGGCTAAATGGGTGTGTTCAATAGCACATTGTCATATTAGCATATTTATGCTGTGGTACCGAAACTGGTATCAAGAACCGTGAAATTTCACTGATATCGGTACTGACAACAAAATTTTTGGTACCGTGACAACACTAGTTCAAGCATTAAACAGGCGGGTCTCATCTGTTCAGCGTCTGTAGTGCTTGTAAAAAGTGTCTCGTAAAAACTTTCCTGATCGGTGCACCACTATAAATAGGTACATTTTAATATAAAGCGGTCCTGTATACCAACAGCTATGCAAATAAACCTAGTACCAGTACGACAGTTAGGGGTGGGTGATATGACCAAAATCTTATATCACAATGCGAGTAATTTTATATCACGATAACAATATATATCATGATATAGCAAAAATAAATAGAAAAATCAATAGACAATTTTTAATATATTAAATAACCATATAGTACTGTGGGTAATCTAGTTAGTGAATTAAATACTTCCTCTTATATAATTTTCTCTTTATTTGGAACTTGACAATATTCCAAGCAAAAACATTAAAATAAAAATAATAATAATAAAAATTAAAAAAAACACTCAACTTGGTTTTAAATAATTCTTACCATAAAACTAAATTTCACATTATGCCACATTTCAGTCTGATATGTTATTGACCAATATTATTATTATATTATCTGCGCTCTCCAGTAAATATCGGGAAGCCTGCTGGACTCGTTCCAAAGATAGAGCGTGCAACA